>NC_135170.1:3517016-3720009 GCF_041146795.1 Maylandia zebra
GAGGTAATGTTCATATGTTGATTAATGGTTTTCTTTCGTTTTTGATGTACTGCAGAATATTTTTATAAAATCCCAGGCCAGGAAAATCACCTTCATGTTTTTCTGTGTTTTATCTTCAGCTACTTTGACACAAAGGCCTCTGCTGTGATGCTCACACCTGTGATAAAGTCTTGCGTGTGTCAGCTTCCTTTTTATGGATACAAAATATGTAAATGTTCTGATCTGAATTATATTTCTGACTGTCAAAATTTCCAGATTTAAATCGAATCGAATCGAATTAAATCGAATCGTGGATCGAATTGATTCGGGACCTTGTGAATCGGAATTGAATCGATTCTAGAAATCAGTGACGATACCCAGCCCTAATCCCTTTAACTGTCGGCTCTGAAGCTGAAAATATTGTTTCTTTTCTAGCTCCCTCAGAAACAGCGCATACACCAGCGCATACGTCACTAATTGAGGCTTCGGAGACACCAGGTATCACTGCTTGCCTGAGAACCACCTAATAAGCATTAATGTCTGTCCATGAAATACCAACTCCTTTTAATTGTAATGGGGAAGGCTTTAGGACCCAGGTGCTCTTCTTCTCTCATTTGTACTGACGAGCGGCTGTGAACAATGGTTGTGTGAGTAGGTGAAGAGCCTGAGAAGTTTTGTCTTCTACACAAACGGTTGTTTTAAACCTCCCCACCAGAGGTTCGAGGTACAGGCTGTTTTTCTTTTAGTGCTTTTTTAAATTCGTTGAAATGTATTTGATGTTTATTGTATTTTATGTTTCTAGTAGTGATTTTAGAAGACAAGCCAGGTGTGCAGCAAACACAGTTGTCTGCTGGAGGTATGTTAACTTAATATATTTGACATACAAAAAAGTATATTTATGCGCTACAATCTAATTTATATTGTATTGCCTCCTGCAGGACAGGCTGCACATGTGAATTTGTCACTGTTTTTTCCTCCTTCTCTTTTTCGTTGCATTTTTCTCCCAGGTTGGTTTTAGAGTAGGGTCACCTTTTAAAACTGTTTGTTTTTTATGCTGGGTTTGTTTTTATTTCCAATGGGCTGGTGCAATATTAGTCGGGCAGTGTGCAATCCCTGAGCTGGGCTCTTACTTTAGGGGAATTAGGTCTTTTAGAGGTGCTCTGTGTGGATTTGCGGTGAATACGTTTTATTAAGAGTGATTTTAGTGCCACCAATTATTGCCTGAACTAAAACACTTAGTGCATGCAATAAGTGTTCTGTTGGGCTCGTATTTATTTGGGGTGGATTTGTTTCTTTTAAAGCAACGAGCATCTGGGACCGCCGAGGGAGAGCAAGCCCACAGGTGAAAGTTGCATTGCTGGCAGGTTGCACCAATAAGACTATATTGTGGTCGTTAGTGACCTTTTCCATTTTGATGTTTTAGGCCTTTTGCAAACCCTTTGTTTTCTTTTAAAATAATAAATTTTAACGTATCTGACTGATATTTGACCCTCTTGTCCCGTTTATTCTGGGCTCGTTCCTGTAAGAGCTTTGGGCCTGAAAGTTTGCACGAGTAGTATAGAGGCCCTTAGCGGTTACTCGGTGGCTTTTACTCACTACATAATTATCGGACAGCTTGGAAATACAAAACTTATTACACAATTTAGAGATATGAACTTCAGCATGGGAAAGACTCACAAAAAGCAGGTAGTAGGCTCAGCAACATTTAACTCAGTTTTCTACTGTTTGCAGGGTCAGAAACAAAACACATATCTGCTTCAGTGGCCGGGTCTGGAACACAAAACCCTTCCTCATAACAGTCAGGCTTAATGGGGCAAACATGGCTCAAGAGTTGGGAGTTCGCCTTGTAATCGGAAGGTTGCCGGTTCGAGCCCCGGCTTGGACAGTTTGGACAGTCTCGGTCGTTATGTCCTTGGGCAAGACACTTCACTCGTTGCCTACTGGTGGCGGTCAGAGGGCCCAGTGTCCGGCAGCCTCGCCTCTGTCAGTGCGCCCCAGGGCGGCTGTGGCTACAATGTAGCTGCCATCACCAGTGTGTGAATGGGTGAATGACTGGATATGTAAAGTGCTTTGGGGTCCTTAGGGACTAGTAAAGCGCTATACAAATACAGGCCATTTACCATTTAATTTCTTCAGACTCGTAAAGAGCACAGGAGAAACGTTCATCCTCGAAGTTTGCACCAGAGACCTGGTATCAGCATAAACCAGTGGAGCTGTGGATTCCACCACCTGAATCCACAGCTCCACTGGTGTGGATTAGGTTTAGGGTGGGAGCTCTGCTTCCTTTTTCTTTCTTCTTGTAGCAATAACTGGCAAAGAGGGACCAGTCCAACCATGAGGTGATGACTTCCAGGAGGGAGGAGGAGAAACTCTTTAACCAGGCTGCCCATCCCAAACTGCTCATAAGGCGGATTTGCTCTTACCTGGGTTACAGTTTAAGCTAACAAACCAGTGTCGGGAAACACCAGGGAGTAGGTCATAGACATCAATTCAGTTGTGAGGGACACAAACTTGGGGCAGACCTGCAGACACACACTGTGTTTAACATCATATCCCTGTCAATCATCCAGAACAGTACAGGCTGGAAATAAAGAGAAGGTTCAGAGGTTGCTTCAGACATGTTTGCTCAGATTTAAAGTGTGAAAATGTGCTGTGATTGGTCCGAATGAGCCCATGAAAACTTAAAACATTTTTAGTCTTTTTTTTAAATGTATTTATAACATTTATTTTGAATTAATTAAAAATAAAACCTAACGCTTCATCATCTGCATGCTATGTTTAACAGTGTGTACAACAAACCTGATGACATTAACTCCCAGAAACCTTAAGCCAACCAAACTTCATGCTGGGACCATGATGGCAAAGACTGAATTTTACTCAGCCCTGAGCTAAACCTGTGGTTCTAATAATAAAGAAGTCTTTCCTCTGTATATTTTGTTTTATAAATTGGTTTTTATAACTAAACTTAAACAGCCTCACATGCTGACTGAGGGAGAAAATCGCATTTGAAGCACTGTTTATTACTTCTTTACAAAAACAGATCATCTTCAAATCTTTGTTGCAATTGACCAGTTATGACTGACTCAGCTAAGAGCCTTATGAAAACAAGTGAGTGGCAAAGTTGAAACGCTTTTGTTTTATTTGTGGTTTTCTTCTTCCCTCTGGTGGTTAATCTAGTTATGATAAGGTGAATGATCCAGATTGGTTCAGCAAGTATATTTAATGAACTGAAAATTGAAAGCCTACCTGTGATATAAGTGTTACTGAAGTCAAGGATTTCATGGTGAGAAATGTGTGACAAATTAAATGATAATACTTTCACTTGCTAGCATCAATCTGCTGCTCCCGTCTCCTCTCGCTCATGAACAAAAGCACAAGATAGACTCGTGCACTTGGGGCAGTAACTCGAGCCTGACCTGTGGTATGCGCTCCAAGCTTTTCTGGCTGAGGACCAGTGCTGACTGTCATTCCCGCCACTTCACATTTGGCTGAAACTGCTCCAGCATGGGCTGCAGGCCACCACCCGATGAAGCCAACAGAACCATATCCTCTGCAACAAACAGAGATGAGACTCTGAGGCTACACCTAGAAATTCTGTCCATAAAAACTATAATGTGGAGGTAAGCATGGATGACACGGAGCTCTTAGTTCTCACCCCTTTATTCCTCTCCATACTTCAACTGAACACATCGCGCCACAAAACACAGCAACACACTTCCTCAACACTGGGTGTGAGTGGAGCCCTCTAGTGGTCCACCACACATGCCCCCCCCCCCCCCCCCAAACACCCAGCAGAACTAGTCCAGGACCCAGGGATTAAGAAGAATTCAACTTTATTGTCATTGCACAGGTACAGGGCAACGAAATGCAGTTTGCATCCATCCAGAAGTGCTTTAGTGATACAGATATATTACAATATATATTAGCAATAATATAGATATGTAAGTATATTACAGAAATGGGTCTATTATGGTATGTTATAATGTACACGGTATGAAGTATGTTGTGAATATTCTATAACTATAAGTATGTACAGGCTGTAGTGAGTACAAGCTATGTACAGGATATAAATATGAAAAACTATACAGAATATGAAATAAATAACTTTACAGAAATCTGAGATATACAGCTATACAGAAATGGGAACTATGCAAGTTGTAAACAGTTGTAGGGTTAAAAATTATCGTATGTACAGAATGATTATTTACACAGAGCTACAGGGAGTGCAGAATTATTAGGCAAGTTGTATTTTTGAGGAATAATTTTATTATTGAACAACAACCATGTTCTCAATGAACCCAAAAAACTCATTAATATCAAAGCTGAATGTTTTTGGAAGTAGTTTTTAGTTTGTTTTTAGTTTTAGCTATTTTAGGGGGATATCTGTGTGTGCAGGTGACTATTACTGTGCATAATTATTAGGCAACTTAACAAAAAACAAATATATACCCATTTCAATTATTTATTTTTACCAGTGACACCAATATAACATCTCCACATTCACAAATATACATTTCTGACATTCAAAAACAAAACAAAAACAAATCAGCGACCAATATAGCCACCTTTCTTTGCAAGGACACTCAAAAGCCTGCCATCCATGGATTCTGTCAGTGTTTTGATCTGTTCACCATCAACATTGCGTGCAGCAGCAACCACAGCCTCCCAGACACTGTTCAGAGAGGTGTACTGTTTTCCCTCCTTGTAAATCTCACATTTGATGATGGACCACAGGTTCTCAATGGGGTTCAGATCAGGTGAACAAGGAGGCCATGTCATTAGTTTTTCTTCTTTTATACCCTTTCTTGCCAGCCACGCTGTGGAGTACTTGGACGCGTGTGATGGAGCATTGTCCTGCATGAAAATCATGTTTTTCTTGAAGGATGCAGACTTCTTCCTGTACCACTGCTTGAAGAAGGTGTCTTCCAGAAACTGGCAGTAGGACTGGGAGTTGAGCTTGACTCCATCCT
Source organism: Maylandia zebra (assembly GCF_041146795.1). NCBI lineage: Eukaryota > Metazoa > Chordata > Actinopteri > Cichliformes > Cichlidae > Maylandia > Maylandia zebra. The sequence continues at coordinate 3,521,966 of NC_135170.1, forward strand.
CAACCCGAAAAGGCCCCACAAGCTCATCTTTGATGATACCAGCCCAAACCAGTACTCCACCTCCACCTTGCTGGCGTCTGAGTGGGACTGGAGCTCTCTGCCCTTTACCAATCCAGCCACGGGCCCATCCATCTGGCCCATCAAGACTCACTCTCATTTCATCAGTCCATAAAACCTTAGAAAAACCAGTCTTGAGATATTTCTTGGCCCAGTCTTGACGTTTCAGCTTGTGTGTCTTGTTCAGTGGTGGTCGTCTTTCAGCCTTTCTTACCTTGGCCATGTCTCTGAGTATTGCACACCTTGTGCTTTTGGGCACTCCAGTGATGTTGCAGCTCTGAAATATGGCCAAACTGGTGGCAAGTGGCATCTTGGCAGCTGCACGCTTGACTTTTCTCAGTTCATGGGCAGTTATTTTGCGCCTTGGTTTTTCCACACGCTTCTTGCGACCCTGTTGACTATTTTGAATGAAACGCTTGATTGGTCGATGATCACGCTGCAGAAGCTTTGCAATTTTGAGACTGCTGCATCCCTCTGCAAGATATCTCACTATTTTTGACTTTTCTGAGCCTGTCAAGTCCTTCTTTTGACCCATTTTGCCAAAGGAAAGGACGTTGCCTAATAATTATGCACACCTGATATAGGGTGTTGATGTCATTAGACCACACCCCTTCTCATTACAGAGATGCACATCACCTAATATGCTTAATTGGTAGTAGGCTTTCGAGCCTATACAGCTTGGAGTAAGACAACATGCATGAAGAGGATGATGTGGACAAAATACTCATTTGCCTAATAATTCTGCACTCCCTGTATACAGTAGTGCAGTTAAGATAAGTGAGGGTGTGGATAATTTCTACAGAGGCTATATACAGTACCTGGCAGAGCTTCTTAGCATTTACTGCCCCAGGAGATCTTTGAGGTCAGCAGACCTGATGCTTTTAGATGTTCCCAGGTACAGATTAAAGACTAGGGGAGAGAGGGCTTTTGCTGTGGCTGCACCCAGACTGTGGAACAGTTTACCTCCTCACATCAGATTCTCCACAAGCCTACGAACTTTTAAAACTGCTCTTAAAACTCACCTCTTCTCATTGGCTTTTAGCAAGGTTTAACTTACTGTTTTAACTTATTGTTTTATCAGTGAGGTGTTTTATGTAGTTGTGTTTTATTGTATTTTATATTTGTATTTTATTGTACAGCACTTTGGTCAGCCTTGGTTGTTTTTAGATGTGCTTTATAAATAAGCTTGACTTGACTTGACTAAACAAAAACAGTTCCAGATGGTGCAGTGGACACATGTGTGACTGCTGTGATTAAAGCATCTTTCTTTCAGCTTAACGAGTGAACCATCAGCTCGTTCAAACACACATTAAAGTCCGTTTGGCTCGACACCACCGAACAGAGGCAGCAATATAACATAGCTAACATTAACAGTGCAGTGAATCCTGCTTGTCAGTGGCATGTCTAGAAAATTTTTGTTGGGGGGGCCAGGTAGGGGCACAGATTTGGAGAAGGGTGGCAGATTTAATTGGCAGATAATGTTTAAAAAAAATTCTACCAACCCTTAACCATAATTCAATAATCCTATAAACCTAATAACCAAATGCACTTTTAACTCTTATTAGAATGAGATTTTAACCACTATGGTGCAAAGTTTTTAGATACTGCGTTGATAAAGTACAAGAGATACAATCAGTGCTTTGTCAGTGTTTACTCAGCATTCAAGGACATCAATATTTGCATAGTATTTTTACTGACATATAGTGCACATATGTTTTGGGCAAAAACATTTTTGAATATTAAAATATGAACATTTTTAACAAACAATTGACAAATTAGCCAATGCAAAACTTTATCTGCCTGTTAAAAAAAGAAGATAATCTTCTCACAAACTGGTGTTTGACTTTGAAACAGGAAAAAAGTGGAGAAACAACTGAAAAGACTAACATTTGAATAAAACCTGAAAGCAAGTAAATACTTTCTATGCTGCCTTATGGTAAACTTTGGTAATATTGATAAAGAACAACACTGGCTGATGATGAAATACAGTCAGCTGGCATGGTGACACTGCCAGTATTAACCTGCAGGGCTGGACTGGGACAAAAGAATTGGGCATTTTTACTACAGACCGGCCCACCAGGTATTAAAGCCATAAAGACTTTGAATGAAAACAAACGCTGTGGTGACAGTGATGTACAGTCTTGTTGGTATATGTATGATTTCTATACATTTTACGTCAGATAAAAACTTTGGTTGTAAGATTTAGATAATTATTTAATAAAAGCTAGATATTTTAAATGAGAATAAGAAAGAAAAGTATTTCTTTGTGCCCCCCTCTCCCTGTTAATGCCCTATGTGGCCCCCTGGCAAAACTTTGCTAGACCCGCCCCTGCACAGTTACCAGCTGTCAGCTGCTTAGAAAAGGATCCTGGTGTTATTTGTCTCTCAGAAACAGTTCATAACTTCCCTTCAACTCATTCATGTCACCTAAAAGGTAAACCTGTTTCTCCATCACCTGTTCAGCTCTGATGATTCAGTAAGGACGTCTCCTGGTTTCATCTTCATGTTTCCCTCTCACCACATATCTAAACAGACATCATGACCAGCAGCTTTACAGCTGTGGCTCCAGCAAACATCAGCTGATACTAGAAATTAATATTAAATAAATTCTAACAACAGCTTAAACGTGCTGCTGTTGTTTAGCGCGACATCTGCTGGTTTCCTCTTTCTGGTGCAAAGTGGGCGATAAACAAGAGAGAAAAGCCGATCAGCTGATCATTGATCAGTTTCATGATTGAAGTAGCAACAGGAGAGGCAGGGGAGAGAATGAGAGAAGAAGAGGCAGCTGTGCAGCATAAAGACAGAATAACTCCAGCTTTGTGTCTTTTTCCATTCTAGCTAAAGTTCGGGACAAACTGCGTCTCTTCTCAGCTCAATACGAAACGTGTAATATTTTCTCTGATTGAGGGACCATTCCATTTTTTTAAGGAGCCGTTGGCAACTCTACTAACCTTATGAATAAAATAAAGTTCACTATCAGTAACATCATAGCACCCACCCAGCTGTATAAAAACTCCGTCAAACTGGCTAGAACGCAGTATGAGTTATTGCAACTGACAGTAAAAAGTCAGCAACATGAAAATAAACTCCACCTAAACTTGGTTTATATCTGACCCAGATAGACTGCAGGTCATAACTTCTTACCTGAAGTTCAGTTCACCTGACACTCGGACTGGCGGCTGCCTCGGGTCTCTCCTCCTGCCTCCCCTTCCCTCATCCACCTGTTGCCTCTGTGGAAGCCCCGCCATAGCCACCACCAAACAACGGAGTTATTTCTACACATCGACCTGCATCTGGCCAATCCACCACCTCTCATTGTTCATGCCATTACAAAAAAAATAAAAAATAAGTCACTGGGCCCGATGGCCAGTCCAGCGATGTTAACCTGCAACCAAATCTGCAGCTCCATACAGCAATGTTACGACTTAGATTATATCTTATAACTCATAACCAGTGTTGGTCAAGTTACTTGAAAAAAGTAATCAGTAATTAATTACTGATTACTCCCCCCAAAAAGTAATCCCGTTACTTTACTGATTACTTATTTTCAAAAGTAATTAATTACTTAGTTACTTAGTTACTTAGTTACTTTTTAAAAACACGATTTACAACCTGAAGAGGTGATAAAGTGATAGATCTTTCAGCCCAATTCTACTTTTTCTGCATAATCCATCATACAAAATGTAATCAAATGGAAAAGTCTCTTTTTTTAACTTGTTTTATCAGTTTTAATCTTTTAACTTTATGCATCAAGCAAAACATTTAATTATGCAACATTCTCTGACTTGAATAAATTAGTTTAACATTTAAACCTATTTTCTACACATTCCAGCACATAAAATAAAATATTTTTTGTATTTTCACTCACTCTTTCAAACAGATGCAAGTAAAACACAGCAGAAAATAAATAAAGTCAAAGACTCAGCGGTCCTTTTGCTCTATTTTCACCTGTAAAGCAGGAGCAGGGTAGGCGGAGGGTTACCCTGGTGTAGGTGTGCTGCGGTCAGTTGAAGAATCTGCGCGAGTGTCTCTGTGAGTTTCCCATCACGTCGTAGCTACTCGGTGCTTGCTCGGAAGTTTAGGGGTTTTTTTCGCTGTAAAAAGAAGTTTTCTTCCCACGCACGATGGACGCTAATGTTTTTGTCACTTTTTATGGAATCAAACTCAAAGTAAGGTCAGTACTTCCACGCTTTAAACGCTGCACGCTCATACTCTCTCCCGCACTCGATATATTATCCATTGTTGATCTGCACACAGCTGCTGTCACCAACGTCGCACTTGCTTACGTCACTGTCATGAGACATTCTCGCAAAAAAAATCACGGTTTTAGTAACGCAGTAACGCAGCGTTCCTACGGGAAAGTAACGGTAATCTAATTACCGATTTTGCAATAGTAATCCCTTACTTTACTCGTTACTTGAAAAAAGTAATCAGATTACAGTAACGCGTTACAAGTAACGCGTTACTGCCCATCTCTGCTCATAACTCTTATGTTAGCTGCCCTCAGTAGCATACTGTCTGAAATATTCCACAGCTGCAATAATTCTTTAAGTGTTATTTTTTCTTTGGTATTCTAATTTCACCAAAGTTTACTAAACTCAACAAACTTGATATTACTTACCGGGACATTTATTCTGTCCTCATTTTCTTTCACCCAAAAATTGTTTCCTGCAGTGCCGTCTTTCGCGCTTGGCTCTCCTACCTTTGCTAACGTGATGCACATAGCGCAGAAGCCGATGCTGCATTCACTTACACTCGGATATCTGAGCGTCACCGTGAAAACAATCGGATATTTGATATTTGATTGAATTTTATTGTTTTGCCTTTGGGGTGGCACCTGGGGTGGCCAGTCTGGTTGGGGGGGTGGCCTGTGCCCCCCCAGGCCACCCCGCTGGACACGCCATTGCTGCTTGTGCCGTGATGTTCAGGACTGCAAACCGAGCAGCATCACTGACTTTTGTGTTTGTGGATATATGACTGACTTTAATTATCCACAAAATCATCACATCTCTGTGAGATTAAAGTCAACTATTGAACGCCGTATATTTAAAAGTAAAGGCTTTAAAACCAAGTTAGTACAAACATCGCTAACGTCACATAACTCTGCCGACATGTGGCCAACAGTAATGTTTTAATGTTCTTCATTATTAAACATTTGCACATAAATAAGTGACATAATATTCAGTACTTGCTTCTGAAAGTTTACTCTTCGGCGGCTCCGCTTCCGCCGTTTTTTTCGGCAAAATTATCCACACGCACAGCCGCGCTATGAAATCTGGGATATGTTGGGCCATGAAGGCTACACCGCCACATCCTTAAAATTCAGGGAAATGAAGGACGCATTTGAGGGCCGCATTTCGAGCAGCCTTTGAACTGGGACAGCCTTCATCGCGCCGCTGTGACGTAATCGGCCTGAATTGGGATACAGCCCAAATCCGGTCATTGGTCCTTCCTGACTTGTGTAGTTACTAGGTAACAAAAGCTCAACACTGCCCCTAGCGTCCTGGAGCACTTCCGTTGTGTTTTGGAATTTGCAAGTGTTTTGGAGTTTGTTTACCACACGAATAATAATTGCAGTAATGCTGGAGTGCTACATTTGCGTTGAGTGAGAAAAAAAAATGCTTAAGCTTATAGAGGGGCTTGAATTTTTTTTTTGAGTTTACAAATGCGCAAGTGCAAAAATGTACTCCCCCTACCCCCAGTGCCCCAACAAACTCATTCATTTTGTGTTCAGAATCAGCTGGTTCAGAATAATTTTAAATTTACACAAAGAAAATCAAATTAATTTGGTATTTTTTAATTACATTTATGAACAACTAACAAAATTTGTATGTGTTCTTTGAAAGAAGGACCTGAATCTGTTTTTTGAGTGCAATTATACCCTGGACCCTACAGAGTTAAGCATTTTTTTAGAGTAACGTAAAGTAACATAACGTAATAGTTATTTTTCAAGTAATTAATTACTTTTAGAATGTTGTAACCCAGTTACTTTTTTGAAGAAGTAACTAGTAACTATAATTAATTACTTTTTCAAAATAACTTGCCCAACACTTCTAATGACATCATAAACCTCTGACTTATGTTACATTAAAGAGACACCACACCATTGTGACTGTTGCAGCAGGATCAGTGGCACAGGGGTTAATCACAGAATTGAAAATGATAAAAAAGAACTCTGGGCTTGTGACTGTAACCCTGAAGGATCTGACAAGACTCAGGATGGTCAATTTTAGCTTTTTTAACTTTGAGGTTCGGCACTTTGCAGTGCACTCTGCTCCAACCCTCCGCTGTAGCCGCTCCTCCCTTCTCTCCGGCCCAGCCACTACTGAAATAGGGAAAGTATTAGTGATGGGATTTACGGCTCTTTTTAGAGAACTGGCTCTTTCGGCTCGGCTCACTAAAAAGAACCGGGTCTTTCAGCTCTGAACCAGCTCTTCAGGTTGTTTTGTTGCTGTAATTAATTAATTATCAACAACAATATAAAATTATGCACAAAAGGAATTGGTAATGTAAAAAGAAACGTGGTTTTCTTTATATATGTTTATATATAAATATTTATGGGGGGCCCTAGAGATGAAACATGTATTAATACACAAACACTCATATATATATTCAAATAATTAAAAAAAAAAACTTCATTAATCTGTTACTACCACACCCTCAGTCCGATTGTTGGTACTTCCTGACTTGTGTAGCCACGAGGTAACAAAAGCTCAACACAGCCCCTAGCATCCTGGAGCACTTCCGTTGTGTTTTGGAGTTTGTACGTGCTTTGTCTCTAAGGGACACTGTAAATATACTTTTTATGTATTCACTCCACATAAAATGTAATAAATAAATTCTAAAATACAAAAACACATTTCAACTTTTAACTACTTAAATTTTCAGCTTTTTCCTTTTAAACAAATGAAAGTGAAACAACACAAAACACTGCAAACCACAACACAATAAAATATAACTTATAAAATATAAGCCAAACTGACATCTGTCCGACAGCCAAACCCATCTGTTCTCTGATTGGATTGTTACGTTTGTGATTGATATGACATTGACCAATCAGATGAAAGGAAGAAAAATAGGGTCAAAATTCGTACTTGTAACTTGCAGGGTTTTTTTTGGCTAAGTCCACACACAATTGTTTTTTTACACATACAAAACCGATTTACAAGTACAAAATATTTATGACCACATTTTGAGCCAATAAATGCAGCTAATATGTCCTCTTTTAAGGCAGGAGCTTCCACCTCCGCTCCGCTGCATCTTGGGCACCAGAGCCGGAGTAGGGAAGAGCTGGAACAAACCATTTTGGGAGGGGGGGATTATCTATTTCTGTTGTTAAAATGTTCCATCTCAGTTACGTACTGTATGCTTTTTATATTTTAGTAGTGTGTCCCACAAACAGCAAATATTGTCAAAAAAGTAAGAAATCTTTGGGGGTGCTGAAGCACCAAAAATGGGCTAAAATCGCCCCTGGATGTAAACATCATCATCTCATTAAATTATCCTTTTGAATATTTATTGAGTGTAAACCCTCCAAAGAGCATTCTTTCACCACCAAAATTTAATCACTTCATCTCTATATAATGTGAAAAATATAATAAAATATTATACTTTATGAAAATAAAGGAAAATAGGTAGTTTTTTACAAATGTATTATTTAACCCGTCCTGCAGCACAAGGCTGTACGATGTTTTCATTTTTTTGAAGAAACTCAGATATGTTATATGTTTCTAAAATATAGTTTTGTCTTAACTTAATGATAAAAACATTACAGTTTTATTTATTATTCTTTATTTCATTTCATTTATTTCACTTTTATCTTAACACATTTTAGTGACAAGTATTTGATTTTTTTAGTTCAACCAAAACCAAAAAAAGACTTTTCTTCCTTACATTCATTTTTAAAGAGACTCATTTTAGGCATCTTTAGCCTTTTTTGCAGGATCTTCTCCAGGTCCTCCAAGGACATCTCCATCACATCATGGCCATCTTCTGTGTTTTTTTTCACAATGTCATCTTTACTGTTGGGATCATTTCTTCCCACTGCAGCAAAAGTAGGAAAGTAATTCTGCAGTCCAGCTGTGAACGTTGGGCAGCAGTAAGCAGTCCAAAAGTACTCAGGAACAGTCACCCTGTTATTGATCGTGGGTTCATCATTCACATAAGGCATGACTCCAGTGATAACATACATTTTTGATGTGCAGACTTCAAGTCTTTTTGCCATGCTTTCTTCCAGAATTTTCCAGGGGCCGTTATTGAACTTTTCCATTTGAGGAACAATATTTGTCAGGGTGAAGGTAGCCTTTTTGTCTTCTTCTGTCTGTTGGTGACCACTGGGGGCGAGGTGGCCTCTGCTATAACCAGAGTTTCTATAGTCTTCATTGACTGCCTGGCTGTTCTTCACATTTTGGTCAGGATGTTTTTGGTACTTCATTCCTGTGTTGACTTTGTCTGATACCAGCTGAATGACAACAAAGACAGACTTTTTATTTCTTTAGAAGCTACAAAGATTATTTATCATTCTTCATACTGTGTGTGCAAATAGTCTTTCAGTGTGAGTTTGTGGGAATGTGTAACACTGAGAGATTACTGTCATACTGCACAGTCATGTCATTTTGAAATGTGAGAGAGCAAATAAAATCCTACAGACTTTTCTAACCATCGTTTTATTAAAGATCATCTAATCTTGTGTATGTTTTCTTCTTTATCTTGTCCTGTTATTTATTCAGTTATATTTGTGTTATTTAAGTTATTACATTATATGTGGTATAGTATGACAATATCTAAGGCAGGACAGGCAGGAGGAAAATAACTGCTTTAAATGTGTTGCATATTGTTTGAGGTGATGGAGAACAATGTGGCAGTAAAATGCAGAGAATACACACTTCAACAAACAGTTAAAATCCAAACGAGCGATTCCTTCACATTGTAACTATTGTTCTTCATCCTCTCTAAGAAAACCATCTTTAAAATAAACCGTATCAGTCAAAAGAGAGCAGTTCAAATACATGACTGTCTTTGAACATCACACAGTGATATTTTACATAGCTTACCCGTGGTTCAATCATCCAGTTTGTATTTTTGGGCCTAGATCCCTCTCCAGGTCTGAGTATATACGCAGAGAACAATGGTATACGACGGTTTCTGTCATACAGGGTGGCAAAGTGGTATTGACTTTCATAGTACTGACATAATGCCTGGTAGCCGTCTCCACTGATGCCCTGTGGTATCGTTTTTGCGTAGAAAAATTCAATGCATGGTTTAAAGTCAGTAGTGATCTTTCCATAGAAGAGAACACTGATAAACCTGAACAGTGATGAAAAAAAACCCATCCTTCCTTTGAGACAGCTCTCACAGCAAAGTAGAAGGTAGACTGAACCTTTCTCCTGAAAATGAGGGTTGGAGTTAAATACTGTCAGCCTCTGGGTGGTGGCAGTGATGGTGGCTGGTACTAATGCAGATACCAAACACAGGCTGCTGTTTAACAAAGGACAGGGCACTTGATTATCCAAAGTTTTTATCCTACAGTGTCTATAAATTTATGACAGTGTCCTTTGTACGCATTGTAACATAATGTTTTACATACAATCTTAAAGAATATGCAAACCATTTTAACTGTACGCCCAGCGAACTAGTACTGACCTCTGACACATAGTTGCACCTGGTTGCAACTGAATGCAGAAAGCATTCAGACTTTTGAAACACACACGCATAAATATATATAAACAACATTTTTTTTCTATCTGGCTGCTTATTGTATTAAGCAAATCATATCTGCTGAATAAGAAAATCAACTAATAAAATACATGCGGATTTTACATAAACCTAAACTCAGGTGACAGTGTGGTGACCTGCGCCTATTCAAACGTTTTCTTATTTGCATGCACACGACCTGAGTGAGTGAATGAGTGTGTGTGGGGCCCCATACTCAGCTGAAAACAAACGGAGACAGAGCCTCCTGTTCAGTGGCCTCCAGACTCTGGAACTTTTCTCTCTTCCTTTCGATTTGAGACTCTGTGATCTCTTTAAAAAATGAGTTAAAAACAAATGTTTTAAATCTGCTTTCTATTAATTTTGCTTGTTTTTTTTTCATTGTTGGGTCTTGTGAAGCACTTTGTGATTTTATATCTTGAAAGTTGCTATATAAATAAAATTTTACTTACTTACTTACTTAATATATACAGTCTACTATACAGTTTAAAGTGTCATATCAAGTAAAATGCAACTAAAGAAGAAACTAATGGAAAAGACAACAATTTCTTAACCCTGAGATGTATTTTTATTTTTCTATAGTTAATTTTTCAAAATTTTAAGTTTTAATGAACGCCTTCTGTTTCTATACATTTCTATACATTCAGTTCGTTCTTTTATAAAAAATTATTTTACAATAAATGGTTACTTGTTTACTGCTATAGTTTAGGAAACTGACATATAGTCTCTGGTATAGTGCGTACACTGTTCCCTGTTATAGTCTGCTCAGAGCGCTACGCTTCCACTGCTGTAGATATACTCATAGGACTCTGTAGATCTGTTACCACACACCAGCACATCTGTATATATTTAGCAAATCTGTATATTTGTTCATAGTACATCTCTATATCTGCCCATCTGTATAGCAATATAGAACATCTGTATGCTATACCGATCATCTGTATATCTGTACATATGTACTGTATATTTGGTCTCTCTGTACATAATCTGTTCATAACTATTGCCCCATTTATACTACTCTTATCTGTATATATCAGTATATCCATACATTAGGCCGTAGTACATCTGTATATTTGCTTAACTTAACTGTAGAATTTCTCTGATTGCACTTCTAATTAGATGCAAACTGTATTTCGTTACATTGCATTTATACATGTGTAATGACAAAGTTGAATCCTAATCCTAAAGATACCACACATAAATAAATTCAAGTTATGTGTTGTTTGTTCCACCATTAATGATTATGATTGATTACACTGATGACACTGAACGCTAATGATGAGGTAATGAGGTTCAACATGATTTTTATCTAAAACCTGTTTTTTGTTGTTTTTTTTTACTTGAGCAAAAGAAATTTGTTTTATTTTATTTTATTTTATTTATTCATTTATTTATTTATTTTGTCCCGTTTGGATCTTTAGCATCAGAATTGTTGTCTTAAGGCCAAGAAAGATGCCAAGCGGATTTATTTTACCAAGTGGATCATCATGGCCTTGCCATATTGGTCCATTTGATTGACCTTTATTATAATTATGAATTTATTTTATTTTCAGTTGCTACAAACGGGACAGACATGACTGGGGGATAGGACAGGGAGAAAGAATGACAGAAAGAGAGGGAGAGAAAGAAAACCAAAGGGGAGAAGAGATGGTGAGAAAGGGGGGGGAAAGGAAACAAACAAACAAAACACCTGGATCACCTGTATGGAGAAAAAAAACAGAAGAGAAAGCAAACAACAAAGAGCAACATAATAAAAAACAGCACCATCACAATAAACTAGCTAGCAGTAGATAACAGTAGATATTAAATAATAAAAGATATTGTGCAGCACGCAAGATAGACAGCGCACAGTGTGCTTTGAGGCAGCAGCCAAGAAAGCTGTAGTCCGCGTCTGTGAATACCCGTGTGTACACCTGTGTGCACACCTGTGTGGATCAGCATGCTTGCATTCCAAAGGTTTCTCCATGTAATGATCTGCTAGGGAGTGTGGGGAGCCACAGCCCCGTCCCCCAGGGCATGAAGCAGGTATGGAGGAGATCCAGGCCCCAGATATCCAGAGGCCCCAGAGTACAAGGACCTGAGGAGGACCACCAAAGGGGGGGGGGGGGGGGGGGGGGGGGGACCGTGCCACCCTCCTGGGAAGAGCTGAGTAGAGCCCCAAACGAGAGGTCACCAAGCAGCCACGGAGCAGAGGCCAGAGGGGGTTGCAGTGACGTGTCCGCGGGCTCTGCCGGCAGCCAGCTGTGCCAGAGAGGACCGAGCTTCAGGCCCAGAGGCCAGAGGCCTGAGGGCATCCCACCCCCCGGAAGGAGCCCAGCCGGGCCACAGGCGCCCGGCCCCGCCAATCGGCCACCAGGAGTGAGCCGGTACATACATGAGCGCCCAGCCCCAGACGACAAGGACCACCAACACACCAACGTCTGAGGGCATCAGCCACCGGCAGGGAGTGTGGTGAGGGGAGATAGGCCTCCGTACTTTAGAGGGCCTGAGATGTTCCCAGAGAGGTCGAGTCTAAGACCCAACCTGACATATAGACACAGACGTGCATTCCCACCCCCATATACACAACCAAATACTCGGCACTCACCCAACGTGTAGACAGACACAAATAGACACTGCACAGACAGTCGCACTCCCCAAACATACTCTATATCCCAGGTCCAGGTACCCCCGCCCTCAGAGGGGCAAGCCGCACCTAGACCCAGGACATGTAACCCTTCTCTCTGGGGTGGAGGCAAGCGAACCACCTCCTTATCTGCAGTAGCAGGGAGGCCCCGCATCCCAGACCCCAGTCTGACGGCCAGCACCTCCTCCCAGCCCCCCAGCCCTGACGGCTAACAGAACCGGGGTGAGTGAAGACCTCAAACCTCCCTATGCCTGCTCATATGTAGTGTTGCTGTGTGCTGTTCTAAAGTGCATTTAAAACTCAGGAGAGCATGGTACTAGCTTCCTCTCAGAGAGCAGCACGGCTCCTCCTGAAAACCCTTAGTGTCTACATGCATTTAAAATTGAGGGTAGGGCACCAGCGCCAGAGGTGGGTTGGAGTACACCGACCATCCTCTGGATGCTGTAAAACGTGCCCACCCCCAAGGCCCTATATGTATGTGTTATGTGAGTAATGTGAATGTCTAGGTTGCAGAATAAAATTGAGGCACAGGCGGCCAGAAGGGGACAGAGGGGGAGTGCCTCCCCTGCACCCTGGTGACATGCCTGCACCCCAAGCCCTGCGTGTGTGGGTGGGTGTGGTAGAGCGGGAATAGGGAGGCAGCTGAGGATGGGGAGGGAAGAAAGGGAGGGGCAAGCGGACCCTCCCTGGGGCCAGCTCCCCCGCTGACCCCAGTAGGCACCCCCACACTCTGGAACCCACCAGGGCAAAGATATAACAACCTCCCCACCATTTAGAGAGCCCCCTAGTAGGGGCTAGGGGGCTCCAGAAATTTGTTTTAATCCATGTCAGTCTTATAACAAAGTCATGGGGTTGAAAAATGTTATTAAAATCAAATCATCATGAGAAAAGAACGCCTTTAAAGTTCATCCAGTAAACACAAAGGACTGATCATTCTACTGAGTGTAGTCAGCTGCTTTGCTTACATGACAGATAAATAGACAAAGAAGCCAGTTGATTCGGGTTGATATGTGAATGGAAAAACTGAAAATGTCTGATCTACTTTTGACCACATTTGCCTGTGAACTCACAGTAGGCACAGTATCTACTCAGTAAGAAAATGAACTGATTAAATGCTGCTCATGCATGGCTGGAGGCTGAGGTCAGTTTAAAGTGATGTCACTACAGAGATATTTCCATCACACATCCTGATGCTCTTTAAGAACTGATGAGGCAGCATAAAGTTTCAGTCAAAAACAAGACTTTAATTTAGGAGGACGGTTTGAAGCACCCGGGCTGGATGCAGCAGCTGTGAAAGGAAGAAGAATTTGTGATCATCATCAGCTGGAAATTAAACTGCGTTGGAACTTCATGTGAAGCTGTCTGTTCTTTTCTTTCCTGTCCTCATATGTGTCCAGTTCGGCCTCATGTGTGTCATGGCTTACTTGCTGTACGGTCAACAAATATGCATCATCGGGGTCACATTTGTGGAGGGCGGTGTCATTTAGTGAACTGACCATTAAACATGATATGTGTTAATATTATAATAATACAGTAAATTCAGCATGGCTGTGTGTGTTTTATTAGGATTAGGAAAGCTTCAGTGATCTATGTGGTTATTAAAGAAACCTTGCTCACTGTGGTGTATTGTGTATATCATTGAATCTGTCAGACTTCAGCATTATCCAGTTTATTTTTAGCCCTGCTAATAACACAACTTAATCTGTAAACAAGTTAAAGATTACAGTGGGGCAAAAAAGTATTTAAAATCAGAAAGAGGAAGTACACTGCAGCCAGTAACTGCGTATGTCCTCTTAAAAGGGAAGAGAAATAAACACATATGGGACAATTCTCCCCAAATTAGACAAAATATGACCATAAGTGTCCTTTTCTGAGTCATGTTCTTCTCTACACACAACTCTTGGCCTCCAGGGCATAAAACTTTGGACTTATAACCGTGATATAAGTCCTCACAGCGCACCAAGCATGGAGAAAACTCAGTCTCAGTGCTTCAAAATTCTCACAAGATTCAAAAACTGTTTCTGTCATTTATCTGCCCAAGAACTTCATCAAATGGACCTCTATGGGTCCAGTAATCTTCAGCACATGTATCTCACTGCAGCCCGTGAGGATTTAAAACAGTTTCTTGTCTCAGTGCACCCAGCATTAACTTATCAGATGGATCGCAGCCGATCCATCAATATCAACACAATTGTGTATCCCCATGTACACAACTGATTCTTCACTTGTGTCACAGCACATCTAGTAATATCTTCAGAATTACTTCAAAATGATCGACATTGATTTTCCTTTAAAATCAACTTTCCATTAGAACTCAAAATCACAACTGACTCGATTCTCTGAAATCCTGAGCCACTTAGACACCTTGCCCAGTTCTAGGTGCCCTTCTCATCAGACTTCCACGTCCGGAATTACTCTTTTTACTCACAAATAAGTGTCTCCTAAAATGATCCTGTCAATCATTGGCTATTTTTAAAACCAAGCCCACAACTCTTGGCAGGTGCCACCTGCAGTATGCCCACGCCGGAGCCCCCTTCCAACGTCTCAGAGGGGTAGGAGGTTCTTGAACCCCGTGAGTTTGACACTTATTAAACCATAAACTGACCAATTACCTATGATCCTGTGTTATCCTAAACACACATTGGTCTCTTTTACCATAAAATACCATATGACCTTTAACTCAGTACTGTCATTCTCAAGGTTTCATTATCCTTACTTCAAAACTTCACTTTATTCTCAAGAATTTAGTTTTACCACTACTGAGCCAATTTAATAGTTAAGATCATCACTCAGTGAACAGATAATTTAGAATTCATCCAATCTGCACAAATGTGCTTTTTGAACAGGTTTGTGCCTACCTTTAAATCTTTTTAGACCAGGCTTCTGTTCGCCTCATATCAGATCCAACCTTCGGCCACATTTCTTCTCTCTGTCACACGAAGAACCGGGCGGAAACACCAAATATTAACCCCGATTCTTTTGTCCCCGTGATAGAACAGAGAAACCCGACTCATAGTGGTCAAAACATTTATATTTCTTTTTATTCAATCATCTTCAGGAAGAGAGAGACCCCTGCACAGCTCAAATGCCAGTTGCAGGATCTCTAACATTTTTAGCTCCACATGTGTCTTATATGGTGTTATTTCTGCACTTTACACGTCACACAGTCTCAAACATTGCTTATATGGAAAAGTTCCTCTTTTCTGTGTCTTATCTATTAATATATCTGTGCACTAAAACTTCCTGTTTTTCAGTCTGGCTGAGCACTTAGCTTGTGAGTCAAAAGTGGCCTTGCTCTACAAACCTTCATTATTAAAGTACATAAAACAATCTAATGAGCAGATACACATTAAAAATATCTCTCTATTTCTTAACACTGCACTCACATGGACTCCACAGTCACCAGATCTCAGTACAATAGAGCACCTTTATGATGTGGTAAAATGAAGATTCACATCAGAGTTGTGCAGCTGACAAACTCTGTGACTCCATCATGTCAATATGGACCAAAATCTCTGAAGCATGTTTTCAGCACCGCACCAGACAAATGGAGAAAACTTTATTGAAACTGGAAACTAAATCATTTTGAGTAAAACCAGTAAACTCTGTATCAGGTAGGAAAGAAAAACACCCACACTCTCCACAGGTCCTGCTGTTAGTTTACTGGATTTTATGATAAATACTTTTTTGTTGTCTCATAATTTCTAGAGGTTTTAGAAACACTGCCTTTGCTACTGATTTGCTAGACAATAAAACACTGGCCATACGAGACAATCAAATAAAAGTTATTTAAACTAAAACACTGTTTTGAAACTATTTACCTCACGCTCCATGGATGAAATATTCCCCCCAAAAACATAATCCACACTAAACAACATCAGCAGACAGGAAGCTGTTATGGCATCACATGACATTAAGTTTTATTTTTGAGATGTTTTACAATCTAATCTGTTACATACAATATAGAAATGAAATGCAAACAAAAATATCCAGGAATTTTGTGATCATCTTCAATTATCAGAAGTCTGACACGAATCAGAAAAGATTTAAAAATATGCTTTAGTATGTTTAGAGAAATGAAGCTTTATTGTACAAAATGTGCTATTTTCTAAGATTGAACTGATGAATTATCATTTGCCAGTTTTTACTAATCCACTACTTATAACATGAAAAAGTATAAAACAAAGACATTTTACCTTCAAATAAGTGACTATCTTGTTTATGGAGCGTCTTTACTTTTTGTTGCATAAGAGAATGATTTTATGAATTTTATCGTTTTAACATAAAATCTCACAGATTTCAGCGCTACCACCGTATACACCGAGCCCAACCAGGAGTGGTGTATAGCGCCGGGTACAGAAGCTATGGAAAAGAGTCATGGTTCGAGTGCTTTCAGAGACGCTGTAGAAGGACAGAAAAATTAAATTAGCTAAATCCTTATTCAGGAACACTCCAATTCTCGAGGACTGTGGACCTTTAATGAAAGTCCTGCTGCCTGAATGTCTGAATGTATAACCGCCACTGAAACACTCCAGCGCCCATGAACTGTTATCGTTTCCAAAAGCACTCTCTTTTCCTGATCTGCTTACACTGCTGTAAGCTAATGCTATAAAGACATCATCCCCGCTCCACTCCACCTCCCAGTAACAAGGTCCTGTGAAACTCTCTCTGCTCAACACCTGAGGCCAGTCAGTGAATCTGTCAGTGTGATCATAGCGCCTGATTGTCTGAGTATGACTATATTTTGCTTTTAAGCCAGGCCCAAGCACAACACGCTGGTGTGCTGTGTTTGGGTTAAATGTGATTTCACATTTATATTTTAGGAATTCAGCTCTGGTCTTGGGCTCTGAAACATCCCCTTGAGTTTCTTCAACAGCAGTTATGGTCCATTCAACACTGGACTGCAGTTTCTCTCTGGACTCTGACACAGCTGCTGCCGCATCCTCGGTGTAGCTCTCAGGATGAATATTGATTCTGGCTGAGTCTGGAGCTTCACTGAGACGTGACAGCAAGGTGTAGTTGTGTAGAAACTGGGTGGGGTCCTCTGTGTGAGAGAGCTGCTCCAGCTCAGTTTTTCTCCTCCTCAGCTCAGAGATCTCCTGCTGCAGGACCTTCACACTTTTCTCTTTCTCTTTAATTTTCCTCTCGATGTTCTGCTGTCTCTCTTTGAGCTCTGTCTGCTTCTCGCTCATCTCTGCTGCAGTGGAAACTGTGTCGTGGCCTTTATGTTCATCCATGGAGCACAGATAACAGATACACTGCTGATCAGTGCGGCAGAAGATCTTCATCACCTCATTGTGGCGAGGGCACATGATCTCCTGGAGCTGCTGGGAGGGGTCCACCAGCTTGTGTTTCTTAAAGGCAGAGGATTCATAGTGAGGCTGGAGGTGCTGCTCACAGTAAGAGGCCAGACACTGCAGACAGGACTTGACAGCTTTCAGCTTTGTCTCAGTGCAGACGTCACAGCTCACATCTTCATGTTCAGCATGACAGAGATCAGCTTTAGCAGCTTGGAGTCCAGTCTTCTTTGTTTCCTCCACTAAATCTGCTATCACGGTGTTTCTCACCAGAGCAGGCCTCGGTGTGAAGGTCTGTCTGCACTGAGGACAGCTGTGGGTTTCCTTCTGATCCTCTTCATCCCAGTAGCTTTTAACACAGTTCATACAGTAGCTGTGTCCACAGGGAATAGTCACCGGCTCCTTCAGGAGATCCAAACAGATCGAGCAGCAGAGTTTGTCTCGGTTCACCTGGTTTTCTCGCTGCGCCATTTCCGGGACGCTAAATGCAATTTAGCTCGTTGTCGCCTCAATAATCCAACTCTTTTCAAACACTCAACGTCGGTTGGAAGAACACAGGAAAGCTTTATTCCTTTATTCTGCGTGGATATTAAGCAGGTCAAACTCACAAGTCTTCTTGCTGGATGATATAAAACTGCAGAAGTTTGACGGTCTGGAAATCTGAAAGTTAGTTTAAGTAATCCAGCGAGGGTTGGTCTCTTAACAGCGCACAATTAACACAAAGGTACAAAGGAAGCGCAAAGTCCCTCCTCTTTATGTGAGCATGAAGAAGGTACAGAAGAAAAGAAAAATAGAAGTATATCACGTTATAACGTGAAAAGTTTATTGTTCTAACAAGATACTTTTCACGTTTGAACAACATAATATCACGTTCATACAATATAAATATTATATTGTACGAACGTATAAAGTTTTCACGTTATAACATATTGTATTGTTCGAACATGATATATTACCATAAAACAGTGAAGTGGGTGACAGTGCAGATCAGAGTGCGAGAAAATGGCTCGTTTATTGGAATGAATTAAGTTCTATTTTATGCTTGGATTGATGCATGGGGAGATTTTGCTGTTATTGAGCAGTTTGGACAGTATTGTGATAAGCATGCGGACACTTAGAAGAAACCTAAAACGCATGGGACTGTACAGGAGAAAGAATGAGTCCGATCCAATTGAGGTAGCAGGATTTCTTATTGATCAACTGGAGGAACACGGGAGGCTCCATGGATACAAACTACACCACCTGAACTGCATTCAGGCAGGTTATGTTGTCGCGCAGAGTACTGTGAGACATTTACTGAAATATCTTGGCCCTTATGCGATGTATATAACAAATCCTGGACCAAATTTCATGTGGCATATTGACTCCTATGGCAAACTGAAGCCTTTTGGAATCTGTATAAATGGAGCTATTGGTGGTTTTTCAAGAGTTATGATTTGGCTTCATGCCTATTCAACAAACAATGATCCCAAAGTCATTGCTGGCTATTTCATAGCAGAAGTTGAAAAGAGGATGGGAACACCTGCTAGGATTCGCTCTGATTTGGGAACAGAAAATGTCATAATGGCCGAGATGCAACGATTCTTGCGATGGACTATGGATCCGAACGTCAGAAACTGTTTTATTACTGGATCCAGCAATCACAATCAGCGTATTGAAAGCTGGTGGGCCTTTCTGAGACGACATCATGCTCAGCACTGGATAAATCGTCTCCAGGAACTAAAAGACAATGACTGCTTTTCTGGATGTTTTTTGGACAAGCAGCTCATATTGTTTACATGCCTGAACGTCATCGAGGTATGTAACCATGTTTATATTCTTTTAATGAGTCATTGTGTGTGTGTGTGTGTGTGTGTGTGTGTGTGTGTGTGTGTGTGTGTGTGTGTGTGTGTGTGTGTGTGTGTGTTAGAGAGAAAGAGAGACATGGAGAGAGAATAAAAAGTTTGCTTTAACACCCACCATGCACCATCCCTATTATTATCACTGCGTTCAGGATGTGAAAAAAATGCATATTTCACTGGCCAGAAACATAAAATGTCTAAAACAATTCACGTTTAATAATTACTTTAAATTTTCCACAGTATCACGTGTCTACCACTGTTATTCTTGTTGTTGAGTATTTTTGATAAACTCTGTTTTTCTGACTGTCACTGTGTGGTGCTTTTGGGTAACATGTTGAGCCCAGAGAAATGTGTTCTTTTACTGATATGAGATTTTTAATTTTTAATATTTAACAGGAAGAGCTGCAGCAAGTTGCACATATGTGGAACACCCACACATAGAAGCAGAAATGCAGTTGCTCCAAGTGGGCGTCCGATTCTCATGTACACCATCCCTCATCTCATTGGAGGACAGGATCATCTGAAAGAGGTTTCTCGGGAGGCAGTGGATGCTTGTAAGCAAGAAGGCCAACAGAGAGGACCTTATACCTGTGATGAAGCCGTTTTCAGCTTGTGTTGCCTTATAACGTCAGAGAACTTCTTACTTCCACCAAGCACAGCAGATGAATCCATTGAACTGTATCTCTTCCTGAGAGCCTATATACTGAAGGACTTATAAACCTAAATATAATTGGGCTTTGGGAATTTTTACGGACATATTTTTTGGTACAATGTTTTATTTGTGCAATAAACAATAGAAAAGACAATTGTTATTATTTTGTTTGGATTTTCGGTTCAAGATAGTAGCATTAAATTCAGTTCTTTTGAATTCTTTTGGCGGCAGAAAAAGATTGGACTCAGAGTGGTCAAAGTTTAAAAAATTATCTTTATTTTACATTTCTGGAGGCCTGAACACACAAAGACTACTGCATTCAGCCAGCATGGTTATATTTCTGCAGCACGTCACACACACTCAGTTCCTCTTTCTTTTTGTGTCTGATTTCCTCTACAGCTCTGCACTAAACTTCCCCTTTCTAAAGTCTGTTGCCAGGGCGACCTGTCACCCTCTGACCTAGTTTTTGTCTCGTCTGGGCTTGGTTTCCAAAGGCCTCTCTTATTAAAATACATAAAACAATATAATCAGAAAATAAGCACTAAGAATATATATTTATTTTGTGACATACCCCCTTTTTAACTAATTTTATTAGTTAACCTAATTAACTGACTCCCTCAATAACTACTGTGAACTAAAAACAGATATAATTAGATTTTTCTGGTAAAAGGTCCTACATCACTTTTGTCACTCTTTCCTCTTTCAAAAATGTACTCCTGCTTTCTTCACCCCCTTTAACGGGTAGCGCATATCCGGCCTTAACACTGTTTTTGGGCAACTTACATAACATAAAAATCCTACAAACTATTACTAAAGTCCCTCTCATTACTCTTCATTACTTTATGCTCACATTATAACCTCTGTGTAACAAGTTTTTGATCTTCTTTGCAATCTAAACAACTGCTCTTCTGAGAGGTTTCTCTGTGCTTCTTTTGGGTCACATCCGTGTCCCTCTCTCTTGGCCCGATCCGTTCAGACTGATCCTTCCTGGATTCTCGCCAACCCCTTCGTAGTTTTGCTGTGGTTCTGGAATCTGCTCCTTCTTCTGTAAAGGACAGAAAACGAAAACACCTCTCTCTGCTACGCCTCAATATCCTAATAAGTTCATCAATTGTTATCTAAATTGTCCTAAGTTAGTTTAAACTATCATGTTCTGGGCTCTATCCTTTATATGTATTTAATCTCCATGTTCTTTATGTGTGTAACCGACGCTTTTAATTTTATTCGACACACCCAGGGGAAGATATACACCATCACCATATCAGCATAGATCTCCACTAGAAAGTACACTTCAAATGGTTTTTGTCTATCAGGGTTTACGCCCCTTTTTGCTTCAAGCAGATACCTAACATGCAAAAAGTTACAGTTAGCGACAGTCGCCACAGTTCCTTTTTTGATAACCTTTAACACACTTAAAGAGACAATTTCCCCGCCTCCGCTCCAGTTGTTTTCTGTCATTGCTCTCTTCACCCTTATCTCTGGAACATCTCGAGCACGTCTTGTACAAAACTGTTATTTTTACAGGCACAAATGCAGTTACAAGAAAAATATGTCTCACCTCTACCCTAGAAATAGGTCCACGTCATGTCTGTGTCTGTAAGCATGTTTGCATTCACCCCTAAGCACTCTAAATCCCTTTCCTACGATATTTCAATCCAGACAGTCACACTGAACAAAGCTTATGACCTTCACAAGACTGAGTGGGAACTCCTATGAGCACAATTGCAATGTGTGTATGAAAAATGATAATAAACGCTTATTCTAGAAATCCAAAAGAAATCAAACATTTTCAATCCTAACATCTTCCCTCCCTTCACCAAAGGATATGTTTTATTCAAGCTGCCGCCCCACAGTTTCCCCTTGAGTGTGGTATTCAGCTTCCTATGAACACCGGCATTTTATCTTCTAAAAAGGATTCAGTTTATTCTAATCCTTTGGTTTAAACATGAAAATAATGATTTCTGCCTAAGTTTTACCATACTTAAATTATCAAACACACAAAAAGTCATAAAATGATCATATAATCCATTGTTCCACATTAGACCTAAAACTCACCCTTTTTGACACATTTCCATGTGTCGAACAAAACCACAATTAGGAAATTAAAAGAAAAGAAAAAGGTTAATCATATTATTTCTCAGAACACCTCAGCAATTCTCCTCTCGAGTATATTTGCCTGCAAACCTGTGTTAAGGAATAAAATCAGTTTAAGTATCATGTTAAATCTTTTGAACTCCTGGCTCCATCCAGAGCCTGCATCCTCGGAACTGCCTAGAAACAAACCTGTGTGTTAACCTGAACTTCACATTTGAAACTCAGTTTTCCCCACTTATGATCCAATCTGTGTTATAAGAAACAAAACTTAAAACAGTTATCAGTCATGTGCTTCATACAAAATTTCCATACCTTTTTAATTTCACCTCGATCCTCTGCGTGTCATGGTACTTCTTTTAATTTTGACTTTATCAGAGCTAACCAAAATGTGTTTTACTTTCCTTACTTTGCTCCTGTTTCCCTCCAGTACCACCTCGTATCACATACCCTTACCGATTGTGCTCTTTTAATAATTTACTGTTTTAAAGGGAAAAACCCTCGGTCCCCTGGACCAGTGTTTGTTATTCCATAACTCTATTCTTTTTATTAATACTTTCTCTTTATTGATTTTCATCTTATTTTACATACAGAACTAAAGAGGGCAAGGGAAACCAACACAGTCACATATGTTCACATATTCCAAAATACACAACGCCTTGTTTTACTTACACATACTACATATTACACAGGTGCATGTTCCATTCAAACAAATTCATAGCTGTCCCTCTGCATCACAGAGGTATCAGTTTCTAGTCTCTTGACGTATAACGATCCCATCGTTCCCAAAGTCTCTCTCCTTTCTCCTTCTGTAGCCGCAGTGAGAGGGTAATCAGTTCCATATGATGAATTGTGTTAATAATGTCTATGACCAGCTTCCGTGTGGGGGGGCTTGTCTGTAACCAACACTTAGTAATTGCCTTTTTGCATGCAACCATAACTATTTTCAGTAAGTATGAGTCTCTGTTATTTATATCCTCAGGGATATTCCCAAGGTACATGGTACTAAAGGAGAAGTCCAGTGTTACTTCCAGCACATCCATCACCATTTGTTTAATCTCCTCCCAAAAGGTCTTCAGTTTAGGGCATGACCAGAAGACATGGAAGCAACCTGCAGCGACCTCCCCGCTCTCCCTCCAGCATCAAGCGCCTGAACCACTTATTTCGGATTTCTGCTTTGGTGTGATGAAGAATCTAATTAAATTCTTCCATCCAAAATCTCGCCATGTTAAAGAATTTGTGGTAGACAACACATTCTTCCACATCCGCAACCAATCTCCCTCTGAGATAGTTATACCTGCTTCTTTTTCCCATCGATGACTGACATATCTTGTTGAGGTCTTTTTCATGGCTGTAAAACTTCTGTATATTTTGCCTATAGTACCTCTTATAATGTTCTCACCATAAGCATCCATAAATATTCGGATCACCCCACTAGCATCTGCGTCAAGCATTCTAATTTCCTTCCGGAAGAAGCTCCGAACCTGCAGGTAACGATAAAAATCTTCCCTGCCGATCTCGTAAATCTGACACGTCCTCAAAATTGATCAGCTCCCCATCTTACAGATTGCAGTGATTCCATGCCTGGACCACTCCCTGAATTTATGGTCTAACAATGTTGGAAGGAAGCGTGGGAGATACGCTGGCCATCCCAGCAACCCTATTTCCCTATTAAGACCAAAATTTTTAATCACATCCGCCCATTTTTTCAGGGAAAAACTTACACAGAAATTTTGCATCTGATATGCCTGTGGCAAACTCTCAAGGGACCCCAGAACAGACTGTATTGGGAAATCCATCAAAGAAAGCTCAATGTGCTTCCATTTTGCCTCAAACTTAGAGTTACACCAGCACACTAGAGGTCTGATCTGGGCTGCCAGATAGTAATCCTCAAAGCACGGTAGAGCCATGCCCCCCCACTCACCAGGCAGCTGCAATGTTGCATATCTCACTCTCGGCCTTTTATTTCCCCATATGAATCTTGAGCAATGCATATCCCACTCCCTAAATTGTTTTGCTGGAACCTCAACTGGAAGTGCTGCAAACAAATATAGCAGCTTTGGGAGGATATTTATCTTTATCACTCTAACTCTGCTGCCTAGATCGAGGAGGCGCAGAACCACCTCTCCAGATCTTCATATATCTTCTTGTTCACCCGATTATAATTAACTTCATATAACAATGCAAGGTCTTTTCTCAGCAGGATCCCCAAATACTCCATTTGAGATTGATGCCATCCGAATCTATATCTTGCTACCAATTGTCTTGAGGGGTTAAAGAAGAATGTCAAGATTTGAGTTTTTTGAATGTTCAGTCTCTAACCAGACAGTCTGCCATATTCTTCCAGTGTTTCCATAAGCAGAGGAATTCCCTCTTCCGGGTTTCCTAGCGCTACCAGCACATCGTCTGCATACAAGCAAATTTTATTTTCCACATTCCCTGTTGTAACCCCCTCCAATCGAGTATCTTCTCTGATGCATTGAGCCAACGGCTCAATGAAAAGGTTAAAGAGCAGCGGGCTCAACGGGCAGCCCTGCCTGCAGCCACGTTGTAGTGTTATCCAATTTGAGAGGCTTCCATTAACTTTGATCCTCGCTGTTGGAGACATATAAATCATTCTTATACACTGAATAAACCTGTCACATAGCCCAAATCTCTTCAACACATGAAGCAGAAATTCCCACCCGACTGTATCGTATGCCTTTTCCGCATCAAGCCCAATGAGAACTGTTCCAGTTTTCCCTTTAAGTATCTGGTCAATAATATGAATGGCCCTTCTGATATTATCGTGTGTTTGTCTGTTACCAATGAAGCCTGTTTGATCCTCCAGCATGGGCATCAATGTACTCAACCTCCTAGCCAAAATCGCGGCAAATAGTTTATAGTCTATATTTAACACGCTAATAGGTCTATAACCTCTGGGGTCAGTTTTATCCTTCCCTGCTTTTGGTATGACAGAGATATACGCCTCCCGCCACGATGGTGGGAGCGCCCCCCCCACTCAGAGAGTAATTAAAAGAGGCCTTTAGTAGCGGGATTAAGGGTTCCCTCATCTGCCTATACCACTCTGGTGGAAATCCATCACATCCTGGGGCTTTAAAAGTCTGGAGTTTTGAGATCCCAATGTTAATCTCTTCTGCTGATATTTCTCTGACGAGTTTTTCATTCTGCTGCTTACCTATAAATGGTAGATCTAGGCTGGATGAGAAATTCTGAATCTTATGCTCATCTGCTTTATCCAGTTGTGTGTATACCTCAGCGTAATATTCTTCAAATGCTCTCTGAATTTCTTCGAGTTTATTAGTTATCTTATTTGTTTTTAAATTTCGAACTTTATGAATAGTGTTCTCCTGTTGTTGCCTCCTGAGACTCCATGATAATAGCCTAGCAGCTTTGGGTCCTGCCTCATACCACCGTTGTCTATTATATTTTTATTTTTTTTCAATTTCCTCACTTAAAATTTTGTGGATCTCCTGTTTAACCGGCCTCATCTGCTCCAATACCTGGGGGCACCTTGTAACGGTGTGCAATTGTTCCAATTTTCCCAAATTTTCCTGTAAATCTGACAGCTTTTTTGCTCTCACCTTCTTTAGGACTGCACATTTTGCAATAATTTTACCCCTAAGGTATGCCTTAGCCGCATCCCATAAAATCGTAGGATTAACTGTTCCATTGTCATTGAGTTCTAAATATGTTTTTAACTCCTGTCCCATTTCTCTTTTAAACAAGTCATTATTTAACAGACCTGTGTTAAGCCTCCATAAGGTGTTTTTGGGGCTAGCTTTAAACCCAATCTTCATAGTTAGTCCCGAATGATCAGATAAATCTCTTTGTCCTATTATACAATCCTTCACTCTGTGGAGATCTTTACTAAAAGTAAGGAAATAATCAATCCTCGAGTACATATCATGTCTCGCTGAATAAAATGTAAATTTGCGTTCATGTTTGTGTAAATATCTCCATATATCTATAAGCCCCAACTCAGACAACATTGTTTTTACTTGTTTCTCTAATTTAGTTCCCCGCCGGTCTCGGCTAGTTGTATCCCATTTTGGATGGAGAAGTAAATTAAAATCTCCTGCACATATACATGTGCCAACACTTTCTGCGGCAGTAAGACTGAATATCTCCTTAAAGAACCCTGTACTACTACCAGGGGGTGCATATATATTACACAGCGTGACGTCTTCCTGTTCCATTTTCCCTTTCACCAACACAAATCTTCCCTCTTTATCTTTATGTTCTCCAGTAAACTCAAAACCAACCTTGTTCGGTATCAGAATGGTCACTCCTCTTTTTTTGCCAGATCTATGTGAGGCATAATAGATATTTTTGAATCCCATTCTCTTCCACTTCTCATGTTCTTCCTTTGATAGATGCGTTTCTTGTAGAAATGCAATATCAATTTTTTCCCTTTTTAGCTTTGAAACTATCTTACTCCTCTTAATGGGATTCTTTATACCATTTACATTCAAAGACAATACCTTATAATACCGCATATGTTCTATGTATTTCCAACTTATTTTCCCGCACCAACATAACAATACTCCCAGCCCTCAGAACACATAATAAACACACATGAACAAAGACAAATAAACCAGGTCTTCCATAAGAGAGGTTTTTTTTCTCTCCTCTCAGTCTGGGGGAAATGCCACAGTGTGGGGCCCCTCTCGTTCCCTATTTTAAAAGAAAAAGGGAAACTAAAAAAAAAAAAAACATGTGAGTCACCTGCATCGGACCCTCACCACTCTATGATCAAAGGGGGATCGACGTGCCATATTCCATCACGGCCAGGGGAGGAGGCCATCCAACCATATACCCCCCTGTAATGATCAGCAGCCCGGCGCACCTGTTGTTCCGTTGGTCTTATGTTCATCTTAACAGCGAAACGGGGTGGGTGGGGCACAGGTGTTACTCCTCCGTACCGACGTCCTCCGTGTGCTGGAAAACCTTCAGCTTTTCCCGTGCGCTCCCGCGTAGATCAGCTGTATTCCCGGCGCGCCGCGGCCCAACCACGCTTGTCGGTAGGATACTGCTGATCATCTCCGCCGTAATGCCTTTGGGCTTTCTTGTGGCCACCGGTCCCACCGTGTATCCGCGTCTTCTTAGATCCGCCGCAGCTTCCTCCGCGCTATTGTATAGGACCATTCCCGAGTCAAAATGAACCCGCATTTTAGCGAGCGGGGTCTGGAACCGGATGGCGTTTTCTTTAAGTACTTTTTTAACCGGGCCATACTCTTTTCTCTTCATTTGTATGTTTTCGGCATAGTCGTGATCAAAGAAAATCCGTTTCTCCTTTATATATACCGGCTTCTTCCATGCAGCGCGTAGGATTTGTTCTTTAATATTGAACTTTAAGAAGCGCACCACTGTTGATCGAGGGGGCGCCCCCGGCAGCGGCTGCACTCCCAGCGCCCGGTGAGCTCTCTCTATCCCTAGGTTCTTCTCGCTGCCCAAGTCCACACCGTCCCCCAACTCCGATATCATCATACCTTAGCATGGAGGTGCCTTCTATGTTCTCAGGGAGGCCATATATCCGTATGTTATTACGGCGTGAGCGCCCCTCCAAATCCGTAACCTTCTCTTGGAGCTGCCTCTGGTTATCCAGCAGCTGAACAATCAATCAATCAATCAATCTTTATTTATAAAGCACTTTTCATACAAAAAACAATGTAGCACAAAGTGCTTTACATAGTTAAAAACAGCCCACCCCACCCTCCAACTCACTCCCCACACTCTCATTAACATAAATGATGTGAATACACACATATCCCCCCCCCCCCCCCCCCCCACACACACACACACACACACACACACACGAGCACACTTAAAGAGTAAAAATTGGGCTGGGCCAAGTGAGGAAACACTATCACAGGGAGCCGTCTGCACCGGGAGCCGGTCACAGACCGCAGCCTCCAGGCTGGGCACACAGCAGGAGGGAGGCCAAGGAGCCCCCCAGCCAGGCTGAGAGGACCCCCAGAGACCCAGCAGCCACAGTCGATCACAGCCCCGGTGCAGAGAGCGCCCTCTGAGGAAACACTGGAGATATGACACAATAGGATATATACAGGGTAAAATGATAAAAATAAATAAGAACAGGATACAATATAAATATAAATATAAATAGAGTAAGAAGATTAAAAAATGAATAAGAATAAAATCAATAAATATTAGGTAAAGTCTAAATTAATAATAGAATAACAGGATAGAATAAATAAGCATAAAATAAATAAACGCTAAGTAAAAGCTAAATTAAAAAGGTGGGTCTTGAGCCTGTTCTTAAAAACATGTACGTTCTCTGCGGCCCTGAGCTCCTCCGGCAGGCTGTTCCACAGACGAGGACCATACCACTGAAACGCTGCCTCTCCGTGAGTATGTGTCCTGACAATCAAAAGGCCAGTACCAGAGGACCTCAGGGTCCGCGAGGGTTCGTATGGTAAAAGCAGATCTGAGAGATAAGAAGGCCCAAGACCATTAAGACATTTAAAAACCAATAAAAGAACTTTAAAATCGATCCTGAAACACACAGGGAGCCAATGCAGCGATTCTAAAACTGGTGTAATGTAATGTAACAATGGCATCCCTCACTCCAATGTCCCATTTCTCCTTCCCTACCATGTTTCTTTCCATTTCTTCCAGACGTTTCCCCACCTCCTCGATCCTGCTTGTGGCGGCGGTAACCTGTTGATTTATCTCGTGTGTTAACTTGCTCATTTGGGCTTTCATGTCCTCTTTTAAACTTGTTCTCACGAGCGATAGCTCCTTCTTCATCTCTGCCTTGAGGTCTTGCATGCCCTCCGCCACTTCTTCACTCACCAGTTGTCTGAGGGGGCCTAGCGCTGATGTTGCGGCCACCGCCGCCATCTTCTCGCCCTCTTGCTCGGAGCGTGTTTCATATGTCTTACTCTCAAGTCGCGTTTCTAAGCTTTGGCCCGGGGCTCGTCCCTTCTTATTTTTATCTCCGCTCATTATTCTTGAAGGGAAAGTCGCTTTTAATGAATTGTATTCTTGAATTGCGGATTATTTTAGCTATCGATGCAGGAGCTCCTGTTTATGCTGCTACTCTCGCCACCATGACACCGGAAGTCCCCCATAACTCTATTCTTAATGTGAAAAGTCTACCAATCCCCTATATAACTCCTAAATATTGCTTTGGTTCTGACTATTTCACTCTATAAAATTTAACTGACTTATACAGTGGCCTGCTTTTGTTAATGGTAATCTGAGTAATATCAGAAATTTTCTCCCCTTTAGCATTTGGCATTTTCCCAACAATATAATGTGATACCATAATCTAAGCCCAGTCAATAAAACAGAATTTCCTTAAAGCAAACATCAGCAACCCAAAGTTAGCAGCCCCAGGGTTAAGTCTGCAGCTCCACCCTCATGTGAAACTACACTCTTCCCTTCTGGTCTCTCTTCTCCTCCTGCTCTTGGCAAAGCAAAACATAGCAAAGTAAAGCATCCACCCTTCTCTTCCCGACATGGTGAATTGTTTGTCAACATTTATTCATCCTAACCTTGGTCCAGTCTTGGTCTCAGTGTCAAGTCAGTCAAAACTTTAGTCCACATCATCAGTCCATCACATTCACTCACACGCATTCACACCAGATATTGCTGATAGTGGAGACTCCCACGCAAATAATCAGATTCTCCACCCTCAGCAACATGAGCTCATTCATTTGTTAATTAATTTTCCCCACCTCATATCTCAGTGGTTGGCCTCGGTTCTTCAGCGTCCTGACAGTCTGAGGTCAACTGATATAATTTCACCTGCGAAATACACAGAAAATCTTGTTAAAAGCCGCGCAGTTTGCACAACAGTAATATTCCCATTAAGCACTTTCTAAACACGTTATAACAATGTGTCATCACTAAATTAGAAATTTCTTCTTCAGATCTGCACGACTGCACTTAGTCACAGACCTGACCACTCTATTTAATTATCCTGTATGTTACCATTATATATTTTACCAAGCAATTCTGCTCACGCAGTCACAGACATGTTTCTTTGCACTCACACGGCCCGACAGGAAACTTCAATCCTTCTTTTTTTTTTGTCACCACTCATTCAACTCATTTGCATACTGAGTCATATCTCAAGAAGTTGCCTTGACAAGAGAAATGCATATTTAAACATTACCACATGATTAAATTATTTTTATTTTTACCGTAATCACTTCTTTTGCTCAATCAGCACGAGAGCACTTCCAGTTCACTATTCTAAAACTACTTTAGGCTTTTAATCACTGGCTTATCTTTTTCCTTTTCACAAAAGTCACTCTATTGTCATGAAACTCCCCTGAGTTATTCCTCAACTTCAGGCTTTAAGTGTGTTAAATTTACACTATGTAACACTGATGAAAGATAAGAAGCTGATTTTCATTGCATGTGTGTTATTAGGCAGGTTTAATCGATGTCTGTGCAGTGGAGCTGCAGATCCAGCAGGGCATGTTCTCAAAGCTGCCTTTCCTACACATTTCTCTGCTATAATTTGATCATTTTTTTAACTACTACCCAATACTGAACCTTGAGCTACTCCACAAGCAATATGCATCAAATTAGATTTATATTCATTTATTTGTACATATTGTTGCCTATTCCCTACATAGCTTTTTAACCATTCCAAAACCACTCCCCTTAAAACCACACCTTTCCATTTTTTTAATAGAATTTCATGATTAACAGTATCAAACGCCTTCTTTAGATCTAAGAAAACTCCGAGCGCATACCTCTTATTATCCACACGTTCTGTTATCTCTTCCATTAAATCTATCAGTGCCAAAGCTGTTGATCTGTTGTTTCTGAACCCATACTGACTATCTGTCATTAATTCATATTTTTCCACAAAACTGTCAAATCTTTTTATGAAAAGTTTTTCCAGTATCTTAGAGAACTGGGAGAGTATTGACACTGGTCTATAGTTTGTAAAATGATACTTTTCACCTGTTTTGTAAATGGGAATAACTTTAGCAACTTTCATTTTTTGTGGAAAAACTCATTTTTGAAAAGACAAGTTGAATATATATTTTAATGGTTTTACAACACCATCAATAACTGTCTTTACCGTTACCATATCAATATCATTCCAGTCTGTACTGGTTTTGTTCTTAAGTCCTCTAACCATGTCATAAATCTCTTTCTCTTCCACTGCTCTTAAAAACATTGAGCTTATAGGTATATATAGGGTATTCTTTTTTATTTTTGCTGGCATTTTGTAGTCCTTTAGTCATCCATGGTCTTCCAGCATAGTTGTGTTTCCTATTAATCTCAATTACTGGACAGTTTTTCTCAAGTAATGTTCATAAAAATGCTTCATAAGCTTTATTAACTTCTTTTTGTTCATATACAATATTCCAATCATGCTGTAAAAGTTCATTTCTAAGACAACAACAAAACACCACTCCGGTTCAGATCCGGGAGGCCGTTCCTCCCAATCACGCCCCTCCAGGTCTCGCTGTCGTTGCCCATGTGAGCATTGAAATCTCCCAGTAGGACAACAGAGTCCCCAGGCGGAGCACCCTCCAGTACCCCCCCCAGGGACTCCAAGAAGGCTGGGTACTCTGAACCACCACTCGGCGGATAAGCGCAGACAATGAACAGGACCCAGGACCCAGAGGTACAGGGAATGAACCCTCTCATCCACTGGAAGAAACTCCAACATACAGGCAGCAAGGATACCCACCCAAGCCCGCTGCTTCTCACCAGGGGCACCGGGAATCGGTCCGCCAGGATCTCCACTCCTAGCAGCTGCTGGGCTCACAATGCACCCGACCCTACTGCACCTCCTGCAGGTGGTGGGCCAGCAGGAACATGTGCCCTTGTCCCTTTTTTGGGCTGTGCCTTGCCAGGCACCATGGACTAAGGCCCGGCCACCAGACGCTCGCCCTCGGGCACCCTCTCATGGGGCTTGGCTCCAGGGTGGGGCAACGGTACAAGGCGAATAGTGAGCTAATAACATTCGTTAGGGTTTTCTAGAATATTTACAAACAAAATCCATTTTTTTTCAATTAAATTTTATTTATATATCACAAAATTACAACAACAATCACCTTAAGGTGCTTTGTACTGTAAAACGGATCTAGAGAAACTTTCTTCTGGTGGCATGGAAATCAAATGGGGTGGCAAAATCAAAGCCATTTCTTTACACGTATGCAGGCGTTTCTGCATATTCTGTAATATATATTATATATGGTTAAAATGCATCAAGTGCAGTAAGTATACACATGTTTGATATAAGCACGGTCTGTAACTTTATTATTGGTTTTAGCCCTATCAAAGTAAACATGTGAATTTTGATTTGATTTGAATAATAATGAATAAAATGTAATTTTAAAAAAATAGCTAGAAATGCATAAGAGAAATGGAACAAGCCAATCACAGGCTGTGGCAACCCAACAATTTTTGTTGTTACATTTCTATGGCAGTCCTTGTCACATTAGGGCAGTGGTTCTTAACCTGGGTTCGATCGAACCCTAGGGGTTCAGTGACTCAGTCTCAGGGGTTCGGCAGAGCCTCCGCCATGACGTGCATGGCTCATTTTGTGCACCAGTAAAAAAAATCACATTTTATTTTTCACTAAAGAGGGGTTCAGTGAATGCGCATATGAAGCTGGTGGGGTTCAGTACCTCCAACAAGGTTAAGAACCACTGCATTAGGGCATAGGTTATGACTCAGGGCTTGTAGAAGGGTTTATGGTTACAAAGTACCACCAGCAAGCACACAGAAGTACAGATTTTTGTCAGACATTTTTAAGGTTACTTTTTCGAGACTTTTATGCATAGTTATAGACCTTCTACTCTATTTATTTATTTATTTGCTGTTGTATTTTTACAGACATATTTAAGGCCTTTAAAGATGTTTGCAGTCATAGGGTTGCATCAGTTTTGCATCAGATTTTTTTGACAATAAAGATATTATTAGTAGTAGTAAATTCCTTTGCTTAGGATTATGGATACAGAAGAAACAGGAGAGATGTGTCACTTATATCATCGCTCAGCTTTGATCACAGTTTAAATAATACGCCAAATAGCCAAAGAATAAACATGTGGCGTAGACACAGATTCAAGTGTACGAGACTTTCTGCAAACGTATCCAATAATGTAATATTGTCATTTATTCAGGCAAATGAATTTGGTCCTAAGAATTTTGGGTAATTGTCTTAGAATCCGGATAGGTGGCGGTAATGCACGTTCTTTGGTTTGACAACTGCCAAAAAAACATAAAGAAGAAGGAGTGCCGTAAGCTAGCTGTAACAAGAAGTTGCTAACCTATTTGTGAGGTTTGATAAAGCATAATAGAGAAAAGTAACGTTGCGGAGAGATAAGTTACCGCTGACAGTAGGTCATGCAGCGCTCTAAAAGGTAATGAGCCGTAAAGCCACAGGGTCTCGGCTCAGCGGCGCCCACAAACTGCGGCCACACTGGAACGACTGGCAGTCCAGGTTGGTGCTCTGTGGGCCTACGGCTCGCTGTTGTGTTCAGCTGGGGCCACATGGAAGGGAAGCACTGTTTGTTTGTGCTTAAACGCTTAATACTAACAGACCGTAACTGCACTGTCTTGAAAACCATAAAACCATCTTGTTTACGCAGTATAAACTCACCCACGGTAAACGTAGGGCTTGCTTGTGACGAGCCTGTGTCGTGGACTGTCGCTGCTAACAAGCTAACGCTAATGGCTAATCAACTGTGAGGCTTTGGTACAAAAGCACGCCAGTTGAAAAAATAATACTGATCTTTTATGTATTTTACTGATGAGCGATATTTAAAATGAAACACATGGTAGCTCAAAGTGTTTGTGAGCTGTGGGTCTTCGCGCTGGCTACATATGGTTAGCTAATGGGAAAGACTACCCAAAGCAATGTTATCAACTCCTCAGATAACTTCCGGATACGTTTTTTACAGCTTCTTCACAGAGAGGTGTACGATGGTGTTGGTTTTTTAACCTGTTGGCGTTATAATAACTAACTGGGCAATGAGTAAAAGAGGAGATGTCATTGCTGGCTGTGAGCGTGGCAGCTGCCCGAAGGCCTCGCTTAGTTTTGAAATGCGGCTCACTGCAGCTTTCTGTAAGAGACGGGATCCATGTTTCCATACTCCCGTGTCGACCCAGGGTATTTTGGGTGTGTGTGAGACGTGTGAACAGCGTCAGGTGCCTGTTGTTGTAGTCACACGCTAAATGAAGACTGCAGACTGGGCTCAGCAGCAGGTTATTGCTCCTGTTTTAGTAGGGGTGGGGGTAGGCCTGATTTGCATCTGTTTGCAAAGAATTTCTAAACGATTAAAGTAGTATGACAACAAAAATGACAGTCTGTTCATCAGTTCTTTCTTGGGCATTAAACTAATCTAATGTTAGCCTTTCATTTCTGGCGTGGCTGTAGTTCAGGTAGACCAGGTCATCGCCTAACTGGGTGGTTGGTGGTTTCATCCCAGTTACTCCAGGTTGCATGCCAAATTAATCCTCGTGCAACATACTAACCACAAGTTGCTCTCTGATGCATTCATCGGAGTATCTGTGTGTGAATGAGGCATGCTGTATAAAGCACCTCGAGTGCTCCAGTAGAGTAAAACACTGTAATATAAGAACCAGTGCAGTTACCATGTAGGCCTTGTTACTGAGCAGCATTGCACCTCATGCACAGAATTGCCAGCTAAATAGTTTATTTTTACTTCCTGCTTTAGTGTGTTTTTTATTTTGTTTGGTGTCTTGCTTCATTTGCCATCCTTAGTGACTTTTTCTGGTTAGTTGGCTAAGTGAGATTTAAATGTTGCTGTTAATGATTAAACGATGGCGTTTAAGCTGGCACTAATACTGCAAGCTTCAAAGCTTAGAGTCAACCAGTAATGTCGAAGCAACACTTCATGTTTTGTGAGAGGATGCAATAGCGAAATGATGAAGTTTGTGTTGATTATTTTTGTTTGTATTCTTTCTGATTAACAGTATGCCATGATGTGATGTAAGTATTATACCATGTGATTAATGCAGTTGTTCCCTCTGCTGTATTAAAAATGCAATAGACTGTTTACCCTTAAAGTTGCCCAATAAGTTGGAATATGCACCAAATGCTTTTCATGCAGTCCCTCGTGGTTTATCTTTACTTTACACCGACTCATCTGGAGACTAGTTTGATGTTTACCTGTACAGAACACTCACCACCTGTGATTGGGCAGAGAGAAGGAGCACACAGTGTAAAAGCTGTACCCCTGCTTACAGATGGTGACATGTTTCTGTAGGTCATGCTTTAGCAATGATCGACTCCCAGACAAAAAGAACTGCTGAGCAGTGGCACTTGCTTGAATCACTGAAGTACACCTGTAGCTCATACGCTCCAACCTGTGGTGTCATTACAGTTGAAAGTTTCATTAGTCACGCACTGAAACTTTCCAGTTGAACTGTGACATTCATTAGTATTAAACTGGTAGTAATGGGATGAGTTCAGAGTTAGATCAAGAGTCAGCTGTGACATTGGTGGTCTTTTTCTTTTGTCTGTGTTTGTTTTATCCGTAGAGTTAACAGTGTGTCATCCAGCCAGGACGAGGTGAAGTCTAGAGAGTTTGGTTCAGGACCACTGTACGACGTGTTGGCCTCCAGTTGCCCTGAACAGCCAGCAGTGCCCAGTAATGTCTATGCTGCTGCAGATACCCATCAGGAAGAGGGTGAGGCCTGTGGTTAAGCTGAAACTCTTACTTCTTACTTAGACTTTGGCTGAAAATAACCCAAAAAGGAAGCCTTTTGCCCCACTTTCAACATTTTCCAGTTTCAGGGTCAAAATTTCAAGTTAAACTCCCATCATTCATGTTAACTGCAGATTTTCATTTCTAGTCACTGACCCGTCTAAAGACAAACGAAGAAGCAAAGATGCAGATTTCTAATTAAAGTGAAATGTTGAAAAGAATGATTTATCTTCTGTCGTGAGCCTTCTGCAGGTCAGCTCCTCTTTGACTTGTTGGTTAAACCAAGTTGTAAAACAGGCTGTTTACATGGACAAACACACATTGTATTTGAATAGTGCAGCTTATGCGTACTTGGCCTTTCTATGAAATGTCTCTTAGGTGGATATGAAGCTGGTCAAGGTGTCTGTGATACTACGTTTGATTGGAAGTCGCTGGGGCAAGAGCTGAGGCCAGATGACTTGACAACGGATTTGATTCCTTTTAAGCATGGAAACCGTGCTCTAGCTTCAAAGGACATGAGGAAATCGCAGGGTAAGTGGTGCAGCAAATGCATGCAGAAGCACACGTTCAACGCAGGTTCAAAGGAGTTGGCTTATAAAAATAAGCTCGCGTTGTGTTCAGATCGGGTTTGCCTGAGTCATTCACTGACAGTTGGAAAAAGGTAATGCCAGGTTTGGTTAACTGAAGTTTCCACTCTAACACAAGTGGAGAAATGGTATTAAGACTTAAATTTAGGTTTCCTTGCAGTTCCTACCCAGTTTCCATGGGAACACTAGGCTCTGACTAGCTAATTAACAGCTTGTGTCTAAAGAGCATGTTCCCAACATGTTTTCTGCAGTAGTTACATCTATATACTTCTGAAATGATGCTGAGGAACTCCAGCTGTGGTTGTAGTTTAGTTTTTTCTAATATACTGGTGTAGCTGCAGCGGGATCATGTGTGTTCACTCGGAGTGTCGGGATGTCGTTGCAGACAGAGGAATGGCTCACTCAGAGGAGTCTCGACTGGCCAACCTCCTGCGCCGAGTCTCCAGGGAAGATGATCGTGACCGGAGGCTGGCTACAATCAAACAGCTGAAGGAATTCATCAGCCATGGCGAGAGCAGAGGGGTCAGTCAGATTACTTTCCTGGTGTTTCAATCCGTGATAGCCAGCAACGCAACTATAGTCAAACTCACAGGGTGCAGCAAACTGTATTGGAATACATTATACGATGTGTTTACATATTTACTTCTCCCAGCACACACTGTGAGGGTAAATGGACTGGTTCTTATAGAGCGCTTTTCTACTCTTCTGAGCACTCAAAGCGCTTTATACAACTTGTGCATTCACCCATTCGCAAAAGCACATTTTTCTAAGTGTTTTCTAGCTAACAGTCACACACATTCACACTCCGATGGATGCATCAGAGAGCAGTTTGGGGTTAGTATCTTGCCAAAGAATATTTGGCATGCAGACTAGGGGAAGCCAGGAATTGAACCACCAACCTTCCGATCAGTAGATCAGCAGTAACCTGCTCTACCGCCTGAGCTACAGCCACCCCAACTGACCAGCTTGGACTGTTGATTTACCTAAAGGTCCTTCGTAGGCTCTAGTACTCATGTATTTATGAATACTTTGACCCTCGGGCCTGTAACTGTGTTAAGATAAAACCCTATCGTCTCAGTTTTCCTGGCTTTTCCTAAAATGGGCTTTTTCATTAAATACTGAATGTTGAGGTGTGTGAGAACAAAGGACAAAAACATTATGACTGCTTTTACCTGCAGCGCTGCAGGGGGCTTTAGTTTTAACGTAAAACAACTACTGGCATGCACTGAGTTGCCTAGCAACATGATTGTTTAGACATATTTTGATGTGAAGGCTGCTATAATATGAGCCTGAGCTAGCTAGATGTGACTGATACATAAAGGGGACTGTAGTTCGATAAACAGTGAGTAACTAGTGAGACTGTGTAATCCTAATGACTTCTGTCTTGTCTCCACAGACTCTGGTCAAACAATTGGACACCATCCTTAGCACTCTGAATGACATTTTAAATGAGAGGTAAGAGGATGCTGGGTGCGTGGGTTCATTGGCAGTACAGGAAGTTTCAATAACTCAGGGCTGTAGAAATAGAAAGGAGATTAAAATATTCACATAAACTCAGACTGTTGCTCAGTAGCGCTGCCACAAGCGACTAATCGGATCATCATCCATTGGGCGTAAAACGTACAGCTTGTTGCACCAGCAGCATCTGCTCTTATATAACTATCATTAGCTTACAGCTTTAAGTGTTTAAGGTCTGTGCTAACTAACAATAAAGACAAGATGAGAGTTTATTAAACTTTCAATGTTAACCGTTTAATCAGCTGTGTGCAAACTGTAACTTTAATCTCAGCCAAACCGATTTACTCAGGAACAAATAAAACACTGAACAAAGCCAAACAAGAACATTTTTAAGTTATCTGAGTGACTCATATATCATGTTTAACCTGAGTAGGGAAAGAACTCCGGGGGGTTTGAAAATGATGTGCCGGGAATCCCCTGTTTTCACCGGCTCTAGTGACCCTTGACCTCCCGGTCAGCTATCGAGCTAGTGGGTAACAGATGGCTCTGAAAACGTCGGCGCACTTTTGAAAATATGTGTTGTCTTGATAAACTGAGCAGATATTAGAGGTTTACACAGCTACATTCTGAAAATATGTTAAATGTTCATTTTGCGACCCAGAAAGAATAATAAGAGTAATATTAAAACTAAGTAGCTGCCGCCATTGTTGGGAACTGGAATTAGCTGGGCCGCGCTATGAATTCTGGGATATGGTGGGCCACGCTGTGACTTAATCGGCTTACAAATGCGGTCTCCAAAGGATGCGGCCCCCGAATTTGGACACAGCTGTGGTACCGGGGACTGCTGCTGCTTCTTCTTCTTCTTTGGTGTTTAACGGCAGCTGGCATCCTTGCAGATGCATTGCTGCCATCTTAAATCCTACTATTTATTCCTAACATGGAAAAATCGGACACGGAGCAGCGAACCGTACTGTGCTAACCGGTCCCCACCAAAGTTTGCATTAATCATTAGGACTCCGGCTGTGCTCTCTGCGCATTCAATCTAAAGTCAGCTGCTGGTGCTTGTTCTTTTTTCTACTGTTTAATAGAAATTATTACAGAAGTTTGTTTCAAATATTTGTCAGGTTACAACCTTTTTCCAAAATGAATTACATTCAGTTTTCACCTCTATATTCAATGAAATGGTCCATAATGACGAAGGTTATATTTGAGGTTGTTATTTTGTTGCCATGACCCTCAAAACGTTGCTCAGGTGCTTCTTGTTTCCACTGATCATCTGTCACATCATTCTTCAACTCTGTTGGAGTTCATCTGAGGTGAATTCAGTTGATTGAACATGATGTGGAAAAGTGCACACTTGTCAATATAAGGTCGCATATTTGACAGTGTCGGGGCACAAACCCAGCCATGAAGTCCAGGGAGTGCTCTGTAGACCTCTGAGGTAGGAGTGTATAGATCTGAGGACGTCTCTGCATCACTGAAGGTCCTAAGGAGCACAGTGGCCTCCATCATCCATATGTGGAACAAGTTTGGAACCACCAGGACTCTTCCTAGAGCTTCCTGCGTGGCGAGTCTGAGCGATCAGGGTTGAAGAGTCATGGCTGTGCACCGACGCTGTCCATCCAAGCCGATCGAAATAATAGTCAGGCCGCTCTAAAGTTGTTTTTTTCCTGTGTTGATGTTTTTAGCAGTAAGATGCTGTGGGAGCTGCGTCAGGATGCTGCAGCCTGCCTTGGTATCCTGTGCACCGTACTCAGCTATGAGGCAGAGCGCATCTTCAAGTGGCTCTTTGTCAAGTTCAATTCAAGCAGTCGTGATGAGGTGAAGCTGTTGTACCTGGTGGCAGCACAGCGCGCTTTGGAGGCTGCTGGGGAGAGGAAGGCCTTTTCTCACATTATGCAGGTAAAGACACGGCCTGATGCTTTTCACGAGTACAACTCTATCTGTCCGGTTCATTTTGACCTGTCTCTGCATCAGCACCATGCAGCTATTCACTGTTACAGCTTCAGGCTACAGATACCCAGGGCCAGTTAGCCTGCATTTATACTACTGATGATGATGATGTAAGATGTAGGTGTATGTTACATGCCTGTGTACACTAGTGCTGGAACAGCAGAGGGAGTGCAAGTCTTGCAGAGAGAGTGTTGTTCAGGCTTATTGATAGTAATCTGTTAAACTATTCACAGCACCTGCACTGAAATTCACACCATGCATAAGGTTGGTTGCTGTTAGCCAGTGCCGTGGCAGTGGGTATTGCTTTCAGTCAGTTTGAATTAAGAGCTGCAGTTTAGTTTGACAGTAGCTACAGTAACAATCTTCAAAGAGCCGTGCAGTGTTGTTGCATAGTAAACACACGTTCTATCAGGGATGTTTATCATATTTTGGTCAATTTTTAACCAGTTGCCATATCATACTTTCACATCACATAGACGTGTATAGCAAAGCCCTGCAGAGATGTACTGTAGATGGGGCCTGCTGTGTGTTTCAGATGGTGATGAGCAATCTGCAGTCCATCCTTGAAAACGTGGACACTCCAGAGCTGCTTTGTCAAAGTGTCAAATGTATTCTTCAGGTGGCACACTGCTACCCACATGTCTTCAGCACCAACTTCAGGGTGAGTATTGTTCCATGGCTGAGACCAACAGGTGCACTGTGTTCAGATCACAGCATCTCTGATCTTTCCAGCCACTGTCCTGATGTCTTCTGCTGTCTCACAGGACACTGTGGACATCCTGGTGGGTTGGCACATTGACCACACACAGAAGCAGGCACTCACCCAGCAAGTCTCAGGTCAGTAAGCGCATGTTAGCGGGCAGTACTTCTGCAGCTGTTTGACATCAGCAGGCTTATTTATAACCCAGTGGGAAGGACGAGCATTGAAAAGGTTCATGAGAAAACGGGAGCAACATGTCCACACATTTCCCTGCCACCACTGGGATTCCTCCTGCCTCACACCCTGAAACACCGAGCAGTGGTTTCTACCCCCTTTGTACCTCTAGTTTAGATTCTATTGCAGCTGTTTAAATGTACGGACCAAGCGTGCTACTTGGCCAGTACCCTGGATTAAAAGAAGAAGGCAAACATTCAGAGACCAGAAATGACAGCCTTAATGTTTGCGTTCATGGACACATTAAGAAGGAAAGCTACTCCCAGTGCTGTGTGATACTGTACATACAGGGCCAGTGTCACTGATACTAATCCTGAGCTTATGCAGAGGAGAGCTGTGTGTTTTCATTTGCAAAGTGAGTGCATCGTTAGTACTCAGGAGTTCATTGTCATTTCGTATTTACCCAGCCTGAGACCAAGTACTGTTTCTCAGCAGCCGCAGTGCAGCAAACAGTACAGTTTAAACAGACTGTAATGAATCGCAACAATAGTTACGGATAAATAACATAACATTAAGTTCTATGTGCACATAACAAAAATGACTGTTAACACAGAAGGATCATTATATTCAGATTTAGATTTTTTTTCTGCTACTTCCAGGAAAACGTTTTCTTTTCTCTCTTTTAATGAATTATGTCAAATAAAATAAGATGTATACACAATCTGAACTAATTTATGAGAAATGTACCTTTACTCTGTCTTCATGGAAGGCTCGAGGTTAATTGTCTTCATGTCAGGTTTTCCAAGTGAAGGTTTCAGTGGTGATCACAGAAACAGCGCTGCTGTGTCTTTTACTGAACTCAGCTGTGGGGGCTTGATGTTGTTCAGAAGCTGCTCCTAAACATGTTTGCATTGCAGCTCTGCTTTTAGTTGCAAATGTGGGTGAAACACATTTACAGTGTTTAACACAGCAGCATGCTATGGTGCTGCGTTAAATGATCAGAAGTTGTAGAGACTGTCTTTATAATTGAATTATTCAAAGCACTCGATGAGTGCAGACCTGTTCTGCTGCTGACTCACGGCTCCATCAGCAGTAACATCAAAGCATTCAGCAAAGCTCTCCAACCTTACAAATGGATGTTAAGAAACTTATAAAAATATATTTGAATAAAAGAGATTTGTTATTGGCACACCTGTGAGATAAAACAAGGTCCCCCAGTCCTGCTGCTGCCGCTGGAGGAATATCACGAGTGACATTTAGACTTGGATTATTATAATAGTGTTTTAATACACATCAGTGGGAAAACACTACGGCTACGTTCACTCTGCAGGTCTTGATGCTCAATTCCGATTATTTGATCAAATCCGATTTTTTCGTCTGCTTGTTCACACTACAAATAAAATGCGACAGCAAACGCGCTCTAGTGTGAACGCTCAAAGCGGCCGCATGTGCAAAAGAAGACGTCACACACAACACGCTCTGTTTAGACCCAGAGCAACAGTATTGTTTGACTGATGGCCTTAATATAAAGACTTCGGACTTTACGTTTCCCAATTTTGCTTTAAGTTATAAAGTTATTTTGTTATTTACAAACTAACTTTATAACTATCATTATTGCTGTTTTAGAGAGGAGCGCTGCTTCAAAGGATAGCTGCAGGTTTCTGTCAGAATCTGCAGATTATACAGTACAAATAAAATGTTCACGTTTCTCCAACGCTGTCTTCCCAGCAGTTTCACTGGACGGACAGGAAGCGTTCGCGATGTCTTCTCCGGCGCTGATAATTGGCGTCTGTCTTGTGTCGGTGACGTAAAAGACGGATTTAATGCGACATGACCATCAAACAGCAGTCGCTTTCTGAAACATCGGATATGTATCGGATTCAGGACCACATACGAAAGTGACCCATGTCGGATTTGAAAATATCGGATTTGTGCCGTTCACACTGTCACCATGATGGGATAGATGGTCGCACAGGGTCAGAAAAGTCGGATTTGATGCGCTTTCGCCTGCAGTGTGAACGCAGCCTTAGACTTGTGCAAAATGCAGCAGCCACACGCCCTGTCTCTCCAGCCCTCATGAGTTTACACGGTCTGTCCTTCATGGCCCAGAGTAGCATTAAACTCTACAGTTTGTTCTTTTTATTCATTTTTTATGAATAAAACTGTTAAAGATGTACATGCTGTATATTCTTTGGGCTTGGAAAGTTCTCAGTGATTCTCCCGGCACGTTTTGAAGGAGCGGTGGGTCATGTGTTTGGATGGGTGGGTTGATGTGTAAACACAAATCCAGTTCAGCTCGTTTACCTGCAGCTCTGCTCTCCCTGTCTGTGCTTAGGCTGGTTACAGAGCCTGGAGCAGTTTTGGGTGGCCGACCTGACCTTCTCCACCACATTGCTGGGACAGTTCTTGGAGGATATGGAAGCATATGCCGAGGTGACGTCACCGAGCCTCTCAGCCAGTTATACTTATTTAGAAGGTGCAGTGACGAGAAGCAGCCAGGTACCTGCAGTACTGAGTTTAACCCGGCCCGTGTCCCAGGTGGTCTCTGTGTCACCTGTGAGCTGCTTCCAGAACTGGTTTGCTTTGTTAGATCCCTCCCTGGGAGTTCGGTCTGACCACTTGTACTTGAATGATGTATGTTAGGTCTTCAGCCGTGCTCAGTACTGGCAAGTATGGTAAAGAGTGAGCACAAGTACTGTTGGAAAAAGCCCAAACCTCTGTGGTGAATGAGCCATGTTGAAGCTCAGACCCCGGGGAAAGGACTCGCTGCGGTGCTGACCTGACGGGCGGTCTGCTGTAGATCAGCTAAATTTAAGTC
Organism: Maylandia zebra; assembly: GCF_041146795.1. Classification (NCBI taxonomy): domain Eukaryota; kingdom Metazoa; phylum Chordata; class Actinopteri; order Cichliformes; family Cichlidae; genus Maylandia; species Maylandia zebra. The sequence continues at coordinate 3,565,604 of NC_135170.1, forward strand.
TCTAGACTTCACTGCACCTTATACTGTTCAGTAGGCTTTATTTAAATGTGCAACAAACTGGAACCAGTGTGTTTGGGTCCAGTTTATGCTCAGACTGGAAACCCTCAAAGATCCTTGATGGTATTAAATTGGATTCTCTTACCAGATAATAAAAATTAAATGATGCCCCATAGAGCTAATGGCTATGTTTGTCTCGTGCTTGGCTGACTCTTTGCTCTCTTTAGGATCTGAGCCACGTGGTCTCAGGAGAGGTGCTCGATGAAGATATCCCCCCTCCCTCAGTGTCGTTGCCCAAGTTGGCAGCCCTGCTGAGAGTTTTCAGCACAGTGGTCCGCAGCATCGGAGAGCGATTCAGCCCGTTCAGAGGACCTCCTATTACTGAAGTCTACGTGACAGACGTAAGAGCTGCACCTCTGACAACCAAACAGGAGATCTGGAGAGCACTCACTGACAAATGTGGATCGCAGTTTGGAAATAACTTACTGTTAAAATGCATTGAGAACATTGTGCTGTTGGTAAAAGGAGCACATCTTCCAGGTTTCCTTTGATGAAGTACTTAAATACACACTATATTTACCACAGTGCCTTATTTTCCAGTAGTATTTAGTTTGTTCTAAGAAAGCCTGAGGAGCAGCTGGTCAATAAGACGTTCCTCTGAAGTGTGCACACAACGTGCTGTGGTAGTTGGATAATGACAGGTTGGACACAGATATTGATTTTAGCCACAACAAGCAGAACATCAGAATTTAGTGCACCTTCTTTTTACATAACTCGGAGTAACTGAGCCTCGTGGACATTTAGGCTCATTCTTTTTTTTCTGCACATTGAACTTTTCTCACGTGTGAATTTGACCGTTAAAAGAAAGATGCAGATTTGTAGCAAGGCAGTCAGCGTATACAGGATAAGCCAAATATTTCTTTACACTTCAAATCGGTTACAAAACGTTTCTGTGGTCTCTAATACGTTTTATTATTACAATCTGTGAAGTTCGCAGTCTGGGCTTCATCACTTTAGTCACTGTTCTCTGTTTCCTGATCTTTCCAAAGGTTCTTAACCGGGTTCTGGCCTGTGTGACTGTGGCAAAGCAGGTGCAGTTCTCTGAGGCCGTTCTCACTGCAGGGAATGAGTGTGTGGGTGTGCTGCTGGCCAGTGTAGAGCCCTGTGGGCAGCTGATGGATGCTGTCCTTGCCTACGGTCTAGACCAGCTAGACTGCTGCCAGGCCTGTGGCCCAGACTACAACCTGGCAGTGCTCAATCTCCTCACTCTGGTACAGTCACCTAACGGGTTTTATATGTACTCATAGAATAAGATGTGTTCATTTGTATGCTCACAGCCTGACTGACAAAGTCTACACTGATGCTGTAGTTTGACCTGTTATGATTATAATTGAGCTGATGGCAGCTTTCTTACAGTCTGTGTTGCAGATACCAGTTTTTGTCCTTTTCTGCACTAAACATTGTGATTTCCTGTAACAGCCCCCTGTCTCCACCCCCACACATTCTTAGTCCCTACCGTGCCCCCTCCCCTCTGTGGCAGTTACCAGTCTGGCTGTCGAGTGCTGTAAATTGTCCAATTCTGATAAACCTTTGATTAAAGTTAAATCTGGGACTGCTACAACTTGTGGAAAATTCTGTGACGGTCTAAACAATTAGCAAGCCTGACTTTGACGTTGTGTGAGGAATTTTTTAATGTTGCCTTTCAGATTGTAGACCAGGTCAACACCAAGCTGCCCGTGTCCTTTGTAGAGAAGCTGTTGGCACCAGACTCCCAGCTGCTGAAGCTTCGCTTTCATCAAGAGAAAGAGGTTTGGCTTCACTCAGTGTTCCTGTACCACCTTAATGGGCTTGGGATATATTTTACACATCTAATACACCGGCGGCTCAATCCAAGGCCGCTCCAGTCTGCATACCAAATATCCTCGGGCAACGTACTGAACCCAAGTGGCTCGCTAATGCAAAAGGCCTTCACCTTAGAAACAAGCTAAGATTCTACCAAGAAAAACATGTTGCATATATATCAGAGCAGGAACATGCATGAAGGTCAGTTATATAGACTCAGTGTGTTCTTGGCTCATTCGTAGGTTGGGTGAGTGAAAATAATTTGAAGATTTTCTGTGTTGATGAGTGTAATCCCTGTCCATGTGCTCCCTGCACAGGTCATGTCAGCTGTCCACGGTGTGTACCAGGCGCTGCTGAGCCTGAAAAACATCCCAACACTGGAGGCAGCTTATAAAATGGTGTTGGGCGAGATGGCGTGTGGTCTCAACAGCTTGATGGAGACTTTGGGTCCCCTGGAACCAGGGACCCTCTGCCCTAATATCCAGCACCCTGCTTTTGCTCCCCTCACCCTACCGCCAGAAAAAGCCCAGTTCACCATCATCTTCAACCTCAGCACCTTTACCACCATTGGCAACACCAAGAATTCTCTGATTGGGGTGAGCCGTTGTCTATTGTTAAACATCACAGTAGCACTGTAATAATGTCGCAGTACTTCCTTTGATGTGACTGGTGGGGTAAAAGGTTCATATTAACTTTACACTCATTAATACATCTAAAGATATGTTCCTGTAACGCATTTTGGGACATGCGTCATTGCTGGGTTCATCACTCAGTGTCTGCATGACAGCCATGCTGATATTCCTCACAGTTTCATTCTGTCACACTCACAAAGTTAACACAGTGTGTCACAGTAGGGCAGCACGGTGGTTAGCACTGTTGCCACACAGCAAGAAGGTCCTGAGTTCAATTCCACCATCGAGTTTTCTGTGTGGAGTTTGGATGTTCTCCCCGTGTTTGCGTGGGTTCCCTCCAGGTACTCCGGCTTCCTCCCACCGTCCAAAGACATGCAGCTTGTGGGGATAGGTTAATTGGATAATCCAAATTGCCCAAAGGTGTGAATGTGAGTGTGAATGGTTGTCTGTCTGTGTTGGCCCTGCGACAGACTGGCGACCTGTCCAGGGGGTACCCCGCCTCTCGCCCTATGACAGCTGGGATAGGCTCCAGCGCCCCCCGCACCCTGAAAAGGAGAAGCGGATGGATGGATGATGTCACAGTACTGCAGATAGGAGGCCAACAATGTATTTTTGCCTGTCTGTCAGAGTTGTTCTCTTAAGGCCAAAAAATGCCCAAAAGATTTACTTTCCCCAGTGGACCATTATAGCAAATCCAATAATGGACCACTTGATAGTCATATTTTATTTATTTAGTTTATTAGTGTTTTTATTTTGAGTTATCAAAATCCTAACGGACTAGACCGCGGATGGAAAAGAAGAAAGAAGAGAAAGTGGGCAAAAAGTTAAACAGAAGGGGAGAGAGAAAGATGGGGAGGAGGAAACAACGGTGAGAATCTGCGTCAATACCTGCTGACGGAAAGAAACAGTGAAACCACAGCAACAACCAATATATGCATAAATAACAGCCCTGCCCCCAGGACACGAAGCAGGCATGGAGGACACCCGGGCCCCAGAGGCCCCCCAGAGCACGAGAGCCCCAGGAGGACCACAGCAGGGACGAGGAGCCTGAGATGTTGTAAGATAGGTGGAGTGTAGCACCTGGCCTGCATGCATTCCCACCCTCAGGCACACATACATACAAATACTCTCACACTCACACAACATGGAGACACACAGGAATGCACACAGTACACAATCACACTCCCCACACACACACTGTACTTCAGAATCGAGGCACCAACAACCCCAGAGGGGCTTGGTTTACCACGACTACTTTATTCTTCCTCAGCCAATCAGCAGCGCTCGTGCAATTGTTTCACGTTTTTAAGATTTCACCTCTTCAAATGTATGACCCAGCACTTCGATGTGACAATGTTTGCACCGCCACAAGATTCAGTCCATGGTCTGTGTCCGCATCTTCTTTTGGTTCATTAGTGGTTTTCTGTGTGTTCTATCTAGATGTGGGCCTTGTCGCCGACAGTCTTTGCTCTTCTAAGTCACAATCTGATGCTGGTCCACTCTGAGTTGGCTGTCTACTACCCTGCTATCCAGTACACCGTACTCTACTCCCTGTACTCTCACTGCACCAGGTAATACACCCACATGTACTGTGAACAGAATCACTGCTGTCCACTGCAGCATTCTCAGTTATGCAGACATGCACTACAAAAGGGACGGGCCACCCCTCTTAATCTTTTTATTCAGGTGTTTTCAGTCCACTTGCAACAGGTGTATCAACCAAGCAGACATGCGGTGTGCCTTTGTGCACACTTGTGAAAGAACAGGCCATCTTTCCCTCAGGCTAGGTGCTGTAACAGATGCCACCGTTACAAGTCCTTTTACCAAAATCCTTCCCTTCTAGATCTTCCACCACCAACTGTAACTGCTGTTATTATGAGTAGAAGCAGTTGTTTTGCTGATTGCTGCTCACCGTCATAGTAATGCTGAATTAGAGCCGTTATCCTGAAGAATCCTGAAGCTCCCTTTCAGTCGATTCACTCAGTACAACACACGGGTGTGAGATATCACGCCCCCACGTGTCCTGGCTGAAGGAAGCTTTGTTCATGCCTTTAAGACCCACCTGCACATATACCCCCGTCATCACAGTCACCCTCAGTTCTTACACCTCACTGAGTCGGGCTGCTCCTAGTTAGGTTGGCTTAACTGTCCGTGTTGGTGTTAGCCTCCACCGTGCAGTTAGTGCTGCCTGCACTGTCCACCCTGTCCTCAGAGGTTCAGTTTCTCTTTGCACGACAGCAAATGCTACGATGTCTGCCCATCTGCCTGGGGATTGTCCACACTAGGACAACACTGACGGAGTCCGAAGCCTGTGCGTTTTGTCTGCAGCTCCGGTACTCGACCCTGGAAAGACGGGGGCCCCAGCTTTGTCCTAGTCCGAACACAAGGAGTGTCTGGTTGATGCCCCTGCATTTAGCTGGGCTGACCACATGGAATATGTTGATGGGTTAGCTGAAGATGAGCTGGAACCAGGCAGGAACGCTAACGGTCACAGATGATGCTGTGTTGGGCATCGGCTTGGACATTCATGGTTTTTCGGATGATGAGCAGGAGAGCCCGCGTCGGCCCAGTGTGCTGCTCCGCTGACGACCACGATGACAGCTCTTTGTTTCCCTCCTCAACGCGGTCAGAATTGTCACGGATTACATCCGTCGTGCGTCCTGCTGTGCCGCACTCTCCCTGGGCAGAGGGATGGTGCAGAGGCACCCGAGCAGTTACAGATATACCTGTTCGTTAGAATATCCCCTTGGTTGTTCTAGTGTTAAGTCTTCTGGAGGAGGAGTAAAATGCCCCCAGAAACCACTGACTTGTCTGTCTGAAAAGGGACGATCATTTCGTTTCGTAGCTCTCTGCATCGTCTGAACGATGTGGCTGTTCTAAAAAATTGTTGCTACAGAAGAATGCCATTTGAGAAAATCCAAGCTTCGTTATTACCAGTGTATGTATCCTACTGAGAGGGCGCACAGAAAAAGAAACCAAAGGAAAAAATCTGCAAACGCCTCTGACTCTGCTTTTATTTTGCTTCTTCAAACTAATTAGAAACCTCGCTGGATTTGAACTCTGCTCACCTTCTTAGTACAAGTGTCTCCTTGTGCATCTCTGGATTCTTCCAGTGCTGCTGTGTAGTTTCATCATGGACGTAAATACTATCCAGACATGAACTCAATGAAGTGGCCTGGCCCTCAGTTTGTTTGTTTTTTGCTGTGTGGGAGGAGTTCGGAGAAGCGATGGAAAAAGACTTTCGGACCGCCTCGAAGAGATTCAGGCGACTCAGGAGGGGAAAGCAGCACTCCACCTGCACTGTGTATAGTGCGGGTGGAGTGCTGCTGACTTCGACTGAGGAAATCGTCAGGCGGTGGAAGGAGGATCTCCTCAATCCTACTGGCACATCTTCCGTGGGAAAAGCAGAGTCTGGGGATGAGGGGGATGACCCGCCAATCTCTGGGGGCGAGGTCACTGAAGCAGTTAAACAACTCCTTGGTGGCAGAGCCCCTGGGGTGGATGAGGTCCGCCCCGAGTTCCTGAAGGCTCTGGATGTTGTAAGGCTGTCTTGGTTGACATGACATGGACAGAATTTCTAGGTGTAGCCAAGTGGCGGAGGGCTTTCACTTCGGTGGTCTCAGAATCTCATCTCTGCTTTTTGCAGATATTGTGGTTCTGTTGGCTTCATCAGGTGAGGGCCTCCAGCTCGCACTGGAACGGTTTGCAGCCAAGTGTGAAGCGGTGGGAATGAGAATCAAGACCTCCAAATCTGAGGCCGTGGTCCTCAGCCGGAAAAGGGTGGAGTGCCCACTCCAGGTCGGGGATGAGTTCCTGCCCCAAGTGGAGGAGTTCAAGTATCTCAGGGTCTTGTACACGAGTGATGGGAGGAGGGAGCCAGAGATCGACAGACGGATTGGTGCTGCGGCTGCAGTGATGCGGCTGCTGCACCGGTCCGTCGTGGTGAAGAGGGAGCTGAGTGTAAAAGCGAAGCTCTCAATTTACCGGTCGATCTACGTCCCTACCCTCACCTATGGCCACGAGCTGTGGGTAGTGACCGAAAGAACGAGATCGCGGATACGAGCGGCAGAAATGAGCTTCCTCCGAAGGGTGGCTGGCCTCTCCCTTAGAGATAGGGTGAGAAGTTCAGCCATCCGGGAGGGGCTCAGAGTAGAGCAGCTGCTGCTCCACATCGAAAGGAGCCAGCTGAGGTGGTTCGGGCATCTGACAAGGATGCCCCCTGGGCGCCTCCTGGGTGAGGTGTTCCAGGCATGTCCCACCGGGAGGAGGCCCCGGGGCAGACCCAGGACACGCTGGAGAGATTATATCTCTCGGCTGGCCTGGGAACGCCTTGGTGTTCCCCCGGATAAGCTGGAGGAGGTGGCTGGGGAGAGGGAGGTCTGGGCTTCTCTGCTTAGGCTGCTGCCCCCGCGACCCGGCCCCTGCATAAGCGGAATAAAATGGATGGATGAATGGCCCTCAGGTGCAGCGTCCTACCTGTTCAGACCAACTGGTTTCTTGGCTGTGACCCAGGTTTGGTGTGGACGTCTACTGTGGCAGTTTAGGCTTCAGCTGTGGTGGGCCTGTGTCGTTATACGGCCACTCTTCAAGTTAAAGCGTTGAAATGTTACCACATTGGAGGACACGCAGCAGATGTCCAAGTGGTTGTCATGGGACATTCTAACAGTAACAGTGGAAACCCAAACCTGATTAATATTATATGGGTGGTGTTGTAAAACTAGCTGAATGAAGAAAGTCAAGTTTGTCTCTGTCACTGAAGATTATTTGAGTGAACTGTGAGCTGTGTGAAGGTTTGGCTCCCAGACCAAACTGAAGGAACGATTAGTGTCTCTCGATGTTCCTGTTTTATGGCTGCCTCTCTAATCAGATGACCTCCTCTGTCTCTGTTTGCAGGCACGATCACTTCATCTCATCCAGCTTATCGTCGTCTTCTCCCTCTCTGTTTGATGGTGCTGTCATCAGTACTGTAACCACGGCAACTAAGAAGCATTTCAGCACACTGCTTAGTCTTCTTGGAGGTCTGCTGTCCCGGGAGCATCTTTACCCCGAGGCCAGGTTCTCTCTCCCCATTTTTAACCAAACACAGCTCAGTGTTTTATCACTAAATGTTCACTGTTTAGCTAAATGACTCATTAGCTGTCTAACGATGACTGTAAACCAGATTGAACATATTGGATACAGCTATTATAACAGTCTTATGTTGGTATGTTAGGAAACTGCTTCTCACCTGGGCTCAGGAGATCTCTCTGCTGATGAAGAAGTCGGACACCTACAGCCCCCTCTTTTCCCTGCCCTCTTTCAACAAGTTCTGCAGAGGGATTCTGGCTAACGGTGAGAGTAAACTCCAGAATTGTGCTTTACACAGGCTTCACCACTGAGCAGGATGTTTAATGCTGTCCTCGTTTTCTGTGGACAGCTCTGAATGAAGATCAGGGTATCTGCCTCCAGACCTGCCACACTTTACAGGTCCTTTCTTCATCACTGTCTACTGAGCTGCTGCAGAGGTGAACGGCTTGCTTCTGACCTGCACGTATATGGAAGCATATGATGCCTAATGTTTGTTCTCTTGTATTAAAGCCTCTGTGTGTGTGTCTGTGTGTTGTGGGTTGGGGGTGTCTTAGGTGTACAGATGTGTGCAGAGTGCAGTTGGTCCACTCGGCCATGAGGGTGAGGCAAGCTTATGGTAAACTTCTCAGGACAATCCCTCTTGATGTGGCTCTGAGGTAAGACTTGCTGCACAGCTGTACCACTGCACACTTGATTCATTCACGTGATTTGACATATACATGGTTGATGTGCTGTTATTAGCAGTGGATGTCTTCCTGATTGCTCTGGTGTGATATAGAGGCATCACCCAGCATCTGATAGACTAACAAGCTCCACAGTCTTGTTCTTGACGTCGGCTCATGCTCAGTAGGATGAAATGTTTTGGATAATTTGCCTTTGGGATGAAAGCTGTGGTATTCGCCATACAGCAGAATATATCCGTCTCTGTGACCACTACAAAACACCAAGTTCAGACTTGGGCCAGCTATGAAGCATTTGGTGCTACAGCAGCTGTTGGCTCCTGGCTATACAGAGCCTAAACTCTCTGAGCTCCACTTTAATGAAAGGCAGTCAATAAACCTGCTGTTACTTTGGCTCGTTTTCCTGTATCTAGTAGAGCAGGGGTGGCCAACCCGCGGCTCTCGAGCCGCATGCGGCTCTTTGCCTGGTTTCATGCGGCTCTTACGTTCATATCAAAGTTTGTGTTTTGGGGTTTTTTTTGTGTTGTTGTTTTAAAATGTGCACGTTCGCTTCGCTTGAGTTCAATACGGTATTTTCATCAAATGGCCATGTGTGTGAGATGAAAATACCGCAAAGTTTCCCAGTAGGAGCAAGTTTGCCCTTAAAATGGCAGGAAAAAATGCACAGCAAAAAGAAAATATGAAGATGAACACAGGACGTTTTTAACAGAGTGGGAGAGTTTATATTTTTTTGTTGAACGCAATGGCAAGCCATTCTGCCTTATATGTCAGACGTCATTAGCGCATTTCAAAGCTTCAAATCTTCAGCGCCACTTCAGCTCACTCCATGCTAACATCGACCAGAACCATCGACCCAAAAGGGACTGAACTTCGCAAGCACGAGTTGGCCACTTTGAAAAGTCAGCACATACAGTTTTTCCAAAAATTTACGAAGCGGTCAGAGACCATAACGCTCGCATCCTATCAGCTGGCTTGGAACATTGCACGGGCTAAAAAGCCATACGATGAAGGGGAGTTCGTTAAAAAATGCCTCAGTGACGTTGTTGAAATCTTGTCTCCTGAAAACGACAAATTAAAACGCGTGGTATCAGACGTCCAACTGTCCCGCCACACTGTTGAACACAGAATATCGGACATTAACACGGCTATTGAAACACAGTTGCACTCTGACCTTCAAGCATGTGAGTATTTTAGTGTCGCATTGGATGAGAGTTGTGATATACAAGACAAGCCTCAGTGGGCAATATTTGCACAGTCTGTGTCAAACGATTGTGTGATCAAAGAAGAGCTCCTGGATATTGTGCCATTAAAAGACAGAACCCGTGGCATAGATGTGAAAGAAACCATGATGGCTGCATTAGAAAAAGCAAATCTGCCCATAACGAAATGAACTGCAATAGCCACGGATGGAGCACCAGCCATGATGGGATCTGTGAACGGGCTTGTGGGGCTGTGCAAAGCTGACCGAACTATTCCTGACTTTTGGAATTTCCACTGCATCATCCACATGGAGCAACTCGTGTCTAAATCATTGAATTTAGATAACGTCATGAAGCCTGTGATGGAAATCGTCAACTATATCCGCACACATGCGCTTAACCACAGGCAATTCAAGAATCTCATCGCTGAGCTGGACCAAGGGCTTCCAGGTGACCTGCCGCTGCACTGCACTGTGAGGTGGCTGTCAAAAGGCCAGGTACTCTCTCGCTTCTTTGAGCTTTTGGATGCCGTGAAACTGTTTATGGAAAAGAAGGACAAGGACTATCCCGAGCTCTCGGACCTCAAGTGGATTATGGATCTGGCCTTTTTGGTCGACATGCTGTGTCACTTGGACAGACTGAACCTGACCCTGCAGGGTAAGTTAAAAATGCTGCCTGACCTGGTGCAAAGTGTGTTTGCGTTTGTCAACAAACTGAAGCTGTTCAAGACACATATTCAAAAGGGAGATTTAACGCATTTTCCCACTCTGCTAAAAGCCAAGCGGGCAAGTCACCAGCGCTGCCCTGAGTAAGCAAAGAGCCAGATATGCAACGCTGATTGAAAACTTGCACGAAAGCTTTGTGACCCGGTTCCATGATCTACAATTGAAAAGGCCACACATTACGTTCCTCGTCGACCCATTGAATGCAGAGAGTTTGAAAGTCTCGCTAGTCACAGATAAAGCTGCAGCTGAGTTGGAGATGATCGATCTTTGTGAGGAGGACCAATTGAAACCTGCTTTAAGGGAAGGGACCATTGAGTTCTGGAAAAGTATGCCAATGGAAAAATACCCCAATGTCAAACGGGCTGCGCTTAAGATACTGTCAATGTTTGGGTCAACATACAAGGCAAGGAATGCCAGAAGTCCCATTAAACAACATGCATTGTAAAAGTAAATGCTATTGTAGATTATTATATTTTTGTTTGTGGACTTGGTTGAACTGAGAGTTTGTGTGTGTGAGACAGTGCGCACAATTGTTGAAAATGACTGGCCTGTGGTTTTAGTACTGTAGGAGTCATTATCATATTGGTGTGTGACATTTACAATAAATCTGGCTGAGCAGAATGTGTGTATATTGTGACTGGTTGGCCACCCCTGTAGTAGAGTGTGGGTCTGGCTAATGATTAGCTAAGGTTGTACCGAGTCTGAACAATAAGTGGTCCTGGTTAATAACTACAGACTACTACTTATACAGAGTTATTACTTGAGTTGAGTCTAACTACAACCCGGCAGGTCCCAATTCATTAACCAGCTGCTCGGCTAACGCTGTCTCACAGCTAATGTGAGTGCAGGTTGTTGCATCCTGCCTGACTGCCATTTTTCAAATAAATTAAATAGTTTTGATTAAACGTATGAAAGGGAGCTCCGTGTTTTAACCAATCTGTACTATTCATCTATGACTCTCAGAGCTGCACACTCACAAACGGCATTGCTTTCATCAGCACTGTCATAGTTAGGGGACAGTTGGTGTTAGATTTGAACCGCAGTTGTGACCCATCAGGAGATCGGATGCATGTTCTCAACATATGCGTGTATATTGCTTGTTCACAGTAACCACAGCCATCCTGAAATGAGGAAGATCTCTCTGGCCATTCGCCACCACATGAGCCATGCTCCGAGCAGCACTTTCCACCCCCAGGACTTCAGTGACCTTATTAGCTTCATCCTATATGGCGTCCTGCACCGTGGAGGGTAATGGCACATTGACAGCTGCACAGAACTCTGAGAATGTCTTTTGTTTTACAGTCTCATGGTCATTTTTGATCTTTGGTAGTCGTGCTGTGGGTTTACACAGATGTGTGTATCATGACGATTTTGAGTCAACTATAGTGAGAGATTCACGTCAGGTCTGCGTAATGTAAGGGAGATCTGTGATGCACGCTTGGTTTTATGGAGGATAGGACTTGTGATGAATAAAGGTGGTCATGTCCTGTATCTACAGCAAGGACTCCTGGCTGGAGCGCCTGTACTACAGCTGCCAACGCCTTGAGAAACAGGATGGCCGTGGAAGTACAGATGGTAGCAAGCCAGACGTGGTGACACGGGCACTGCTGAAAACAGAGGTGTTGCTATGGCAGTGGGCAGTGTGGGAGGCTGCACAGTTCACCGTGTTATCCAAACTCCGAACACCTTTGGGTCGAGCTCAGGACACCTTCCAGACCATTGAAGGTAAAGTGAAGAGTTCATGTGACTGCATTCACAGTAATTGTCATTTACTTTCAAGATCTTTTTTGTAACCTCCAGAAGAGGTTTCTCAGATACATACAGATGCTGTCTGGTAAAGAAATAAAACTGGGACAGTTCATCTAAAGTTCTCAGACACAAACCATTTTCTCTGCTTTGTTGCAGGTATGATCCGGAGCTTGGCTGCACAGAGTCTGAACCCCGAGCAGGATGTTGGAGCTTGGGCAGGCAGTGGAAGTGACAGTGATGGTCACCACTTAAATCAGCTCCGCCTCACTTTGCTGCTTCAGTACCTGGAGAACCTGGAGAAGCTCATGTACAATGCCTACGAGGGCTGTGCTAATGCTCTGACAGCTCCACCAAAGGTACGCAGACAAACTCCACGGCTTGAAAATGAAATAGTTTAATATTTTGACACTAAAGGAGATGATAGAGCCTCAGAGTTTTATCATTACTACAGGTGTCCTTGAGTTTTGTGATAAAGGAAAAAGATACTGAGTCACAGTTTATCAGTAATTTATAAGTGCAAACAAAATGTATGAAGGGTGTTTTTAATCTTTTGTCTCCAGGGAGTGATTGTCATTGCTGACAGATTGGCTAAGTCAAAGATTGAATCTGCTAAACCTTACATATAGCCTCCTCTATAATGTCACATAATAAAATTGAAACAACTATTTTCTGTCTGGGATTTAGTGTCCTGGATCGATTGACGATTCATTGTTCATCCTGTTCATAGCCTGTACATACTTATAGTTATAGCATATTGTAACTGTAACTTCTGTCGGTGCTGTGCTTTTTTTGGAAATCGAATTTCCCAGAGGAACCCACCCGAGGGATTAATAAAGTTCTATCTTATCTTATCTTATTCACAACATACTTCATACCGTGTACATTATAACATACCATAATAGACCCATTTCTATTGCTAATATATATTGTAATATATCTATATCACTAAAGCACTTCTGGATGGATGCAAACTGCATTTCGTTGCCCTGTACCTGTGCATGTGCAATGACAATAAAGTTGAATTCTATTCTATTCGATTGATTAATAATCAGTCGCTTGTATAAATGATCACGCATGCCTTCTTCGCCACTCCTCAGGGAATTCGGACTTTCTTCTACACGAACCGTCAGACGTGCCAGGACTGGCTGACGAGGATCCGCTTGGCACTGATGAGAGTTGGTCTTCTGTCTGGACAGCCAGCAGTAACTATTCGCCATGGGTTCGATCTGCTTGCAGAGATTAAAAACAGTGGCACTCAGGTCTGTGTTAGTAGAATATCCTCTATGTATTAGATGTAGTAGAGATGTATATACAGTGAAAATATTCATATTACTTCACTTGTTTGTCATGTTACAGTAATCAGCACTGAATGTAGTACACAGCTGCAGTGCTGTCAGAGGCTTAGGATGCTAGCCACTGGATTTAACTAGCTGAGGTCACCATGCTGCACAACCCTTCTCCTCAGTTCACTGACCATCTTCCTGTTTGCTGATGACATATTTAACATCTGAGAAATCTAACATAGCGTTCTACCTTAAACTGCCAGCTCCGCTAGAGTTGACCAAAAGGAACTCTTTGACCTGACCCTTCGGTCATGTCTGGAGGAAACCAAGTACCGCTTATTACCTGGTCAATACCATCCCATCTTCCAACAGGACAACAATCCTAGGCACACAAACCAAGATAACAAGAGAGTGTCCCAGCCAGAGTTCAAACTTGATCTGAACTGAACAGATGTGAAAATGGCTGTGCACCGAGGTTCTGCATAGAACAACGGGAGAAACTGCCCAAAAATGAGTGCCGAGAGGCTGTAACATGACCAAATGTGGAACGAGTGAAGTGCTGTGAATAAGTGCTGTAGTAGTTCTGTTTGTCTGTGCAAATGCTGAGTGTTAGATTAGGCGGTGTATCATTTGACCATCCTACAAATACTGTGGTAATAAATAGTGTCATCTGTCTGGGTGAACTGTGGATCTGTGGACTTTAAAGGGTCCAGAGCTGGAGGTGCCCGTGGTGTTGCTTGTGGAGGCTCTGTTGGAGTTGCATTGTCCCGAGGCCATCCAGGGCTTGGCAAGTTGGAGTGCCTCAACTTCAGGCAAGAGTATGGGCTGGTTGTCATCGGTTGCGCTGCAGGCTGAGGGACGGTAAGGACTGGCACACTAACCGATTATCCTCATGGTTCACTGAGATACTCATTTGTAATAGATTCATGTAGTTTCATTGCTGTAATCAACTGTGCATATGTTTGTATGTGCAGATTTGAGAAAGCAGCCCAGGAGTATCAAGACCAACTGTCTGCAGTTACAGGGATGGACTGCAGCATCAAAGGCTCTGACTCCTTCATGCTCAAACTGTCCAGCAACACAAGCAGTCCAAAACACTGTAGCAATGGTAACTAGCAAACATCCCCTTAGATCGCAGCATGTTTATTTGTTCAGCTAGCTTTCTAACTGTTCCTGTAGCACAGCTGTGAGGCACACAGCCACTGCAGGTAGGCTGTGCATCACCCGACTCTTACAAACGTGTGTTTTCTGATGCTTTCTTTGTTTTTTCATCTTTCCTTTAAGTTTCACTGATGCTATGATGCTTGGTGTCATTTTCAACAGGTGACAGCAGGAAGACGGTGTTACTGAAGTCGAGTGAGTGCTCTCCAGAGGTGCTGAACTTTCTGGCCAACAAAGCCTGTCAGTGTTATGTGGCACTTTGTGACTGGGCTTCTGTTAAGGAGTGGCAGGCCACTGTCAGCACCCTCAAACAGAACTCGACCAATCCAGTCAGCATCAACCTGAAGACAGATTTCAATTACATCCATGCTTTGAGTCACTTTGAGGAGGGCGATCTAGCAGAATGTGGGGTTCAACTGGAGCTGCTGCCTGGAGAGGATTACACCGCTCTTTCTGGCAGTAAGGACAAACTGGGTAAGTGTTCTTACTGCCCCGAGTCTTAACAGACGTCTGGATTGTGACTGAGTTGTGCATTTGCAGTAAAACTGGTATTTTTTCCCAGAATGTAATGTAGGATTTTCAAAGTAAGACCACAGGTATCTGCTAAAAGGCTTGGAACATTTTGAATCTCAGTGACCTTGACCTCAAGGTCAGCTTTTCTGAAAGTCAGATTTATACCATGGGACCCATCTACTGGTGGCTGCTAGTATTTCTAACACTCTTTGTGCTCAAATTTAGATCTGAAAAGGCTCCTGCCCTCAATGAGTCCAGATCCAACTGAGCTGCAGAGAGCTATCGAGGTGCAGCTCCTTCGCAGCGCTGTAAGTGCAATGACCAAAGTCAGCGAGCAGCAGGATCAGAGAGCAGCACCAAACTCAGAGTGAGTTCATTTTTTATGGGTCAATCATTGTCAAATGCCGTACCAGCTCTGATTTCAAGGGGGAAAAACCCCATTAGGGTAATGAAACCCTTCTTAATAGGAGAACTGCCACATTTTAGCTTTCTATTGTTCAGTTTGCTCAGAAAGTATTTTTGTGATAAAGTCGGGGCGTTTCAAGCTTTTTCTGACGGCTGTAGCAGCATACACACAACAGAAAACCGAGCAGCCATGTAAGACAAAGCGTAGAAACAGAGATGTAAAGAGATGATTATTGAGATATAAATACAAACCCAAATATTATTATAAAGGGACACAAGTGTGACACTGTTTCTGGGATGTTATCAGTGCACTGTGTGCAGGCATACATTGTTTTCTATATACAAGAAGTGCAGTGATCGACTCCCAGATTGCAGCCAGACATCAAACGTTAGAACGTTTTCTTTTTGTTATTGGTGCAGATAACCACAACCCAGTAAGATTAAAGGCTCTTCTAAACTGATTCCAAGTTTTAACTGTATGAATTACACCTGGGTTGAGTATACGGTCTGAGACTGGATGTTTGGAACCTGGTGAGGCTACAGGGGAGGTGCGCACAACTCAAGCTCCTTCCAGTGACTACCAACTGGGGCTGATGGTATCCCTCTTCACCAGTACAATAATATTAATACTCTAACATTTACTACCCAATAATATATATAATATGAATTTTGGAAGTGACGTGCGTTTTTACGTATCTTTGGCAGCTTTTTATTCCATATGAATGTTGATTTCTGGCTGTTACGACTGGACAAGAAAGGTTTTGTTAAAAAATGGGGACACTTAAAGAAATCTAGGATGCGAACACATGTTGATAGAGTTGTTTGTTCCTCCTAAAGTAAGAGGCTCGTTCTTTAGAAGAACCACTGATGATAGCAGAGGTGGATCATTGGACTTGTAAAGATCCTTAACATCACGTGGTACGCATAGACCTAAACACTTGGATTTTCTGTGGCTAATCTTGAAAGAGTTGGATCCAATTTGTCCCTCGCATGCAGAAGGGCGGGGCCTTAACTCATTATTTTGAATATTAACTTCATAACCAGATATTTCTCCAAATGTTTAAAGTAACAACAACAAACGAGGGTCTGATATAAACAACTTGTCATCTGTATGAAGAGAGACTTTGTGCTCTGATCTGCTGGATCCCTTTAATAACGTTCATCATTAACTGAATCCGTGACAGAGGGCAGCCGTAGCACCCACTGGGAACAAGTCGATCCTATGGCAGACAACCGAATCTCCACGGCGTTGCAGAGGCGTGTCAACCAAGGCAGCCCTACAGCATCCAGGACCATGAAGAACTCATCCACCCCCAACAGCCCAACTACCTACAAGCTAGTAGTTTGACTGCCTCAATGACCTCGCCCCTAATGATCAGCAAGTAGCCGCCCTCATCCACAGACTCTGCTCCAACTATTCCCTCCACTGCCTCCAGTTAACTCATTCACTGCCATTGACGTCTATAGCCGTCAATTGCAGTGAATGAGTCAATGGGTTTAACTCATTCACTGCCAATGGCTGGCAGTGAATGAGTTAAAGGCAGCATCACCCCATCCACACTATATTTACACTGTGCGAGTAGAGCATTGCTTTTAGTCACCTGACAATTTGCCAGAATTGCTTAGAGTCCGACCAAAAGTCTTGAACTGAACTTCTTCCACACCCAAGGTTGGGAAGGAAGATGCTGTGGACTGGGCCGTCTGTCAGACAGGGCACCGACCCTCTGTCACAGATCTGTTGTCTCTGTTCTGGAGGGTCCCATTTAGGCGCACCGGGCCTGTCCAGTTTCCTCTCACAGCAGCTGATCTAACTCATCAGCAGGGCGTGATCAGTTAACAGCTCAGCTCCTCTCTTTGCCTGAGTGTCATAGCAAATCCGTCAATGCAACGCCAATCTAGGTCTTGTAGTTTCGTCAAGTTTCCCAGTAGAACAATGGAATCAGTTCTAGGAAAACTGTCATTCGCTGCATACTTGCAGTCAGGTGGTCAGGGACCTTTCCCTGACCTGAAGCAGCAGGGAACCAAAGTCCAGCCCTTCTCCTGGAGACTGTGTGGTCTCACTCGTGCTCCCTGTCCAGCCCTGCCTCCAAGGTGTAACGACTCTGCGCTATAGTGCACACTTCTTTCATCTAGGCCAACACGCTTGTTCCCAGCATTGAGCGCATACGGTTTACTGAACATTGCTTTTGTTGCTTAATATACATTTTTAGTGTGTTGTATATGATTGTTGTTATTAATTAGGTTCTTTCGTCAGCAGCAGCAGTAGGTTTACACTCCAGACTGAAAGAATAAGGTCATATAGTAACAACCAGGCTTGGCAAACACTGATGTGTATATAGGTAAGGCAGGTGTTGCTGGAATAAACTGGATGTGGTTCCTTCAGAGATCTTTTTCGTGCTGCTACTTTGTCATTGCTCTGATGCCAACTTCTGTTAATTCTTTTGCATGACAGTGAAAACTGAGACGTTTTAAACCTCTAGATAAAAGAGAGCATGTTTAGCAGCACGTCCAAGGTAGGAGGGAGAGACTGACAGCAACAGACTGTCCTCTGTGCTCGTGTGAAAGAACTCTTTAGGCTGAAATGGGGTTAAGAGTGTAAATCTCATCTATCCTTGGTATGTTCAGTCCATTTCCTGATTCTGTAAAGTGAGACTGAACGACAGCCTCCATTCCAGGGCCAAAAAGGAGGAAAAAGTCGGTTAATTCTGGAGTCGTTGCAGAAAACGGTCTCTTGTCTGTTTTCTTTCCAAATGTTAATGTTTAAAATGTGTTACTTATTTTTAGCACGGTGCCATTTTCAGACTGGTAACAAATCGTGTGATGTGATGTTGCAGTACGTTGGTGCGTTGCTTGAAACAGACCGGACGGATCTGCTTGGGTCCCCTTCGCCTGTCGACCCTCACCCTCTCTGAGACCCTGCCCACATTTCCCACCCTGCAGCTCCACTCTACTGCCACCCTGGAGAATGCTCTCACTGGACAAGAGGTTCATAAATAAACTCATTTCATTTGCATCAAAAACGACTTTACAGTTGTTTAGTGTCAGTTTGGCGCGCACACACACACACACTTTCTAGGTTTCTAGCTTTAACTTCAGACGAAGCAGCTGCAATGAGCACCAGCTTGAACTGTAATTGTCCAGTTTAAAGAAACGTGGCTTATCTTCACCCTTTGTTCTTCACAGGACTGCGTGATTCCTCTGTGCAGTGAGGCTCTCAACTCTTGTAAGCAGCAGGATGCCCAGCTGTTCCTTCATGCCCTCAGATACAGCACATTTCAGAGACAACTCCTCCACAAACTTAAGGGTAACCATTGAGTCCTGTTGTTTCTGAGAGAATTAATCACACCTCAGTTTTGTTTCAGCAGCATCGAAGAAGAAGAAAAAAACAATTTATGCGTGCTTCATAAATTGTCAGAGCAATTCTTCCAAGAAAGAAATGAAGCCACTTTGTATCTCTGAGAGTTAACCCAGGCGGTACAGTGGTTGGATGATCGGTCAGGCTGTCCAGCTGGTACCTCAGCTCGTCCCCAAAATAGCCTGAGCTTGGATTGGAGAAGAAGTTGGTTGGACCTGACCTTACTTTACAAAGTCCCAAATCCAGCTTTGTGCTGCAGACGTACTTTTTGCTGGGCTGAACGTGATCACTGTGCTGCATAGACAAAGGGCCGTGGAAACATGCTGGATGTATTTGTCCATGTAAACCTCTAACATTTCTCCTCATTCTTGCTTAGGTTACTCTTCCTCCACCGATAGCCACCTAATGGAGCTTTGTCTGACTGCTGTCAAATTTGCCCGTAAAAAAGGCAACATTACACTGGCATCTCGCCTGCTCAGACAGTTCAGTGACACACAAACACAAGAAGAAGAGCAGGAAGAGCACCTGTGCAAGGCCTTCAGGCGTCTTAATCTTGAAGGCACCCTGGGGGAGAAATGGGGACCAGAGGTGGAGATAGAAAAAGCCAAAGTCCTAAGAACTGCAGGTGAGGGAACATCTTCATTACTCTACCTTACACTCCATTGGATGGGAAAAAAGGACCTGTTCACCTCGAACACACACACACACACACACACACACACACACACACACACACACACACACTCCAAACCCAGGAAGACCCAACAAAACGATTAAAATCAATGTAATATGATGAAAAATCCTGACTGTAATCAGTGAGGTGATTATTTAGAAAGGGCAAACAGCTGGGAGATCTGGGTCCAAGCAGCACCTTGGCCTAACTTTGTGCTTAAACATAAACTGAGGTTTTGGTTCCTGAACAGCTGATTTCGTTCGGTCGTCTGCGTGTTCACTCTGAGGTGAAGGTAGAAATGTGGAGCGCACATCAGAGACAGTTTACTGAGCTGTGATATCAGGATGGCAGCTGACTCTGTGTCTGCATCACTTTTCATTTAGTAAAAACTGTTTCTGCAGCAGTTTATGACAAATTTCATTTTTCAAGAATTATTCAGTGATCATTCACTGATGTGTAGTATACCCTCACTTTATTTATAGAGGGTTACTCAGACAACCTAAAACTCCAGGTCCTGTCCATATAAATGCACAGACTGGACACAAGGTATCCAGCTGCTGTTGTTCCTCTGAGACGAAAGACGGCGGCTAAAAGGCGCCGGTTCTATGCGGGGATTAAGCCGCACATTGATCTTCGTATGTTCTGGGAGAACTGAATGCACGACTGATGCTCTTGAGAGCTTCTCTCCTACACGCTTGACCAAACAGGCATTTGTATTTCCTCTGACCACTTTGCCACAGATAGCATGTTGGTGCCCTCTTGTGGTCAAGTGTGTAAGACATGCTGTCCCGGTGGCCCGTTACCTCCATGAGAAGTGAGCGAGGTGTCTGCATGGTCACAGCCATGGAAACGCGACTCTGCGGGCTGTGTAATAGCCGACAGCATTGCTCTGTTTTTCAGCGTGTTTAATGTTTTCATGTGTTTTACAAAATGTGACAGCGCTGTGGGCAAACTGCCTGGATGCACGTAACGGCACAGTTTTAATACAGAGTGCATGAAGAAGTGCTTGTAAAACAACACGGAAAACTTTGCATCGGTTTCCCTCTGGTGGCTATGGTAACATCCACCCAAAGACTGCTTCCCAGCCCGTGGATTCTTGAGAGCCCCTGCACCTTATCTACTTTAGGGATCCTGAAACGGTGCCACAGTTTCAAAGCCAGCATCTCTCTTTTCTCCTCACATCTCATCTCCATCTCTTTATCTGTTTTTCTGACGACTGCACCGGAGACATTGATCTTGTCAACAAGGAACTCCTTGACAAGGAGTTCCTCTTTTTCCTTAGTTGTGAGGTTGGTGAGCCTGAGCCAGCGTGCCTGCTCCTGGAGAATCACCAGGCCTGTGGCTCTCCCAGTAGCCACTAATTTGTGGAGGCAGAGGACGTGGAGGACGTGGTCAGTGAAGATGCAGAGTTCTTCCCACACACTGGTGTCTGGTTTAGCTGTCATGTCCTCTGAGCCATTAGCACAGAGGAGGTACTGTGGGCTCTCGTTGACAGAGCAGCTGCTTTGTAGCACTTATCTGTAAGGAAGCGGCCTTCCTTCCAGGGGAGGGACGGGGCTATGAAGATGAAGACGACTTTGGGTAAATGATAGATGGACTGATTTTTGTATATGTAAGCTGCGTGCTTACACATATCTTGCATGTTGAAATCCAGGGGAGACGCCATTGCAGGTTTATCAACCTAGCTGGTAGCTGAGTGCTTTGCAGCCCAGCTGATGCTAGCCAGGGAGTTGGAGTCCACCTCCTTGTTGTCAGGCAGCAGGAACTGTGAGTCGGCCGACTCCTCTTCATTCTCGTTAAAACCTCCTCCCTGTTCTTGTAGCATCTCCTCCCATATGAACTCCAGCAGGGGAGAAACCCTCACATCCTCCATGTGGCTCCAGCAACAGGAAAGTGGTAGTGATGGTCTGTGGGTCTCATCTGCCCAGCTCACGCCTGGTGTTGCAGCCAGATCCTCAGGTATCTCCATTTCGCCTTGCTCTGCAGCAGCCACCTGACAGGTTAGCCTGGTGAGCTACCCGACTGTGGAGCAGTTTGTGTGGACAAGCCACGCAGTGGATACGATCATGAGTGGATCTCAAGGCAGCCTGAGCATGCGATGAACCTATGCATGCTCCACACGGGTGTGCATCTCAACCTAAAGTCTTTTTGCATCAAGGATAGTTTTCTAACTTCCCTTCCATCTTCACTGTGTACAGCTCTGGACCCTGTAGCTCCTCTGAAAAAGTGCTTGACTCCGTGGTATAATTCTCAGATGCACGCCTTAAAAAGCAGATAACTTGGAAGCTGGATAGAAAATTGAGTCTCACTAATTTAGAAGACCATCATGTAGCCTGGAAAAAGAGTTTGCTGCTCTCAGTTAGAGAGAAGAAATTACTCATAACCTTCTCATGAATGTAAAATTATGCACAGCTACTTTGAATAGCATTTATATTAAACGCCTTTCCTCCAGTTGAATTTTACAGAGATGAGTTTGCTCGTGTGTGCGCTCTGAGTCAGTCATCAGCTGGTTCTCTTTGCTGAAGAAAGCCTGGCAGACCTGACCTGGGGTCTGCCAGCCTTCCTCTGTCCTTGCTGCCAGCAGCTGGAAGCAATAATAATGATAATGATGGTAAATGATGAATAATTAAAAATAATAAATCATTAATTAGTTATCAATACATCAGGAAAACAGACAGTGGCACTGTAGTTACGACAGATGCTGTGAGTCCACTTAGCAGAATAATTTAAAAAGCACACACAGTTTGACATCTTATAAAACAAATATGGAAGTTTCTCCCTTCAAGTCCCTGTCGAGCTGTTTAGCAGTAATGCCACTGAAACCAGAGATCCTAATCCAACCCTATTTTACAAAAACCCAGGTGTATGTGCAGAGCATTGATGAGGGTCCTGAGGCTCTGTTTTCTAAGTGGTTGTTTCTCAGCAGGTCAGTCACTGACAGCCATGGAGATGCTGAGCAAAGCCGCTCTGTCTTATTGCCATTTGGGGAAGAATGAAGGCGCCGCCTGCCGCTCGCTGCTGACACTCTGCAAATGGTTGCTGGCCGACTGGAAGGACATGACGCCTCAGCTCAAACAGGTTTACTGCTTTTTGGAATATTTGGTAATGATAATCACGTATGCAAAGAGCTGTGCCTAACGTGAAAGCAGTACAGTGAAGTTAATAGAACACAAGAACATTAAATGTAAGAATCGGACCAATGATGGGACCTAACCCTCTAACCTGCTTTGGCTCAGCTGATATTTGTCCTGGTTAAGAGAAGCAACATTTCCTCTGTTACTCAACTCTAAGTAAGTGAAAGCTGACCCAGGTCTGTGTTAAACAGCCAGATATGCAGACACACAGCTTGTGGTGGTGCTGATTGTCTTCTCCACCAGAAGCTTCTGACGTGTCCAGGTTGCTGCAGAGCCAGCTTCCCTGATCACTTTATTCAGCCCACAAAGTGCACTCATCTCCAGCATTCTGAAGATTGTGTTCAGTGTTGGTGCAGGCGATCGGATTATGTTGCTGGGGTGGACAGGTGCTGCATATACCATAAGGAAAGTGAAAAGCCCAGGTTGTAATCCACCATGGAGGCATGTGCTGACCCCCCTTCTTTATTGTCCTGTTAAAGATATTTAACCAAAACATAAAAAATAGGGTAAAGGACTTCTTGAAGCATCTTCGACACATTTTAGAAAAGAATAAAATATGTCTAATATAGCAGATGTGATTGTTTGGATATATCTTTAAAATGCATGCTTTCAGGCTGTTAATGTTTTTGTAGGTGGTAAAGAAATCTGCAGCAGTGAACGCATGCAGCGCTCTGGGCAGCATGTCGGCTCTGAGCAGGAACATTGCTGCTCTGCTGGAGCTGCCCCTGGAGGATCAGGCCATCCCATCAGTCACTGCTGAGATTTCAGGTACCATTGGAACCTGATGTATTCACACAGGACTTCTCTGGGCTGCAGTAATGTTGATTGTCCCCCTCTTAACTCTAAATCAATGACTTCTCAATAATGCAGAGTTGGGATGTACCACTTTAATTTCCCAGTCTACTATACTACCACTCAAGTGTGGACACGCCTCCTCATTTAATGGTTTTTCTTTATTGTTACGACTTTCTACACTGAAGACATCAAATATATGAAGCAGCATATATGGAGTTATGTGACAAAGAAAAACTTAATAAATATATTTTAGTAGCCACTGTTTGCTTTGTTGGCAGAGCTGCAAACCCTGCTCTCAGTGAGCTTCATGGTGTAGTCACCTGACATGGTTTCAGCTCACAGCTGTGCCTGTCAGGGTTCAGTGGTGGTGACACTGTTGGGGATTCATTCAAAATTGAAGGCAAACTGAACCAGCATGGCTACCATCCTGCAGACACACGCCATCCCATCGTTTAAATTCCAACAGGACGATGACCCCAAACACACCTCCGGGCTGTGTCAGGGCTATCTGACCAAGGAGAGTGATGCAGTGCTGACCAGACAGCCTGGCCTCCACAGTCACCTGACCTCAGTGGAGATGGTTTGGGATGAGATGGAGCGCAGAGTGAAGGCAAAGGACCAACAAGTGCTCAGCATCTCTGAACTCCTTCCAGACTGTTGGAAACCATTTCAGGAGACGACCTCATGAAGCTCATGGAGACGCCGAGAGAGCAAAGCAAAGAATCTGAAATATCAAACGTGTTTGGAGTTATTTCCCACGTTTTTGTTCACTACATATTTCCACGTGTTCATTCATAGTTTTGATGGCTTCAGTGAGAATCTACAATGTCTTATGTTTTCTATTCCCATGTGAAGCACTTTGAAACAACTTCCTGTTTTAAAAAGTGCTATAGAAATAAATGTTACTTACTCATGAAAATAACAAAAACCATTAAATGAGACGGTGTGTCTGAACCTTTGACAGGTGTACGTCCATATTAACCTGACACTCTGTCCTCTTATGTCGGCAGTACATGTTGGCTTTTCTGCACATGATGAACACTTAAGATCTTTAAACTAAAAAACACTGAATCGTTTTGTTACACTTTCTTTCTCCAGTCCAACTAATCCCAGATAACTAGAAGTTAAACATGCTTCCCAGGCTCAGGAGGACAAATTACTCAAAATGATGAGACACCATGTACCTGCAGATGAATACTGAAATATCCACAACCCTCTAAAGTGTTTGATGTTAATGTTCTTCCCTGTACAGTCAATGTGGGTGTTGGAGAGCCAGACTTCGTGTTGGGTCAGCTGTATCAGTTGTCCACCAGTCTGGCTCCAGATGTGGCAAAGTCCTGGGCAGCCCTGGCCAGCTGGGCTTACCGCTGGGGCAGGAAGGTAGTCGATAATGCCAGGTTAGTGGACACACACACACACACACACACACACACACACACACACACACACACACACACACACACACACACACACACAGACTGTTGTGTATGCTCTACTGGTCTGCGTAATGTCTTCGGTGGCCCAACAACACAGTGGAAACATTACTTTTAATGGAGCTTCTCCTCTTCAGCCAAGGGGAGGGACTGCCTCTTCTTCCTGGGGAAAAGAAGGAGATAGAGGAGCTGCTGCCAGCAACAACAAGTGAAGAAGACAAGGACATGATCTTCAGTATTCTGGGACAGGCCATGTGTCGACCTACTGGTATCCAGGTAAAGTCCTGAACAGCTGATAGCACGTACATATAGTACACTGGGCGTAGTAGCGCTGCGAGGACACCAGCTGCTGCCTGAGGCGTGTGGACCTGTGCTCGGGTTTTCTCTCCACCTTTGCCTCCGTCTCCAATGTGCCAGCTTCCCTTTCATCTACCTCAGCATCTGTGTTTTTAAAATACTGACTTGTGACCACGGCCGTAATGGTGTTTGACACATTTACCTGTTTATTTAAAAAAGACGATTGCGTCAGTTTCTGCAGTTGTGCTCGCTGCTTGAAGAGGCGATGGCAGTTGCGTAGTACACTTCAGTAACAGGCTTGGTCAGTACATGTCTGTCAGAGGTGCCATCAGCTCCTGTAGGCTGCTGCTGGCATATGTAGTGATCTGATCTCATGCACAGGTATACGTACTTGAACAGGGACGTCTTACACATTGTGGCTTGTACTGCTGTGTTTTGATGTTTCTGACCTCTGTCCGGACTCTTCTCACATGCTTTGTTGTGTTCGAGCTTGTATTCAGTGCACGCTTGGTGTTTTCAACAGTCATTGTTTGTATATTCTTGGATTCTTTTCTGCAGCCTGTGTCAACCCTGATGTTCTGCTTTATGTCAGGATGAGGAAATGGCTCTGCAGCAGGAAGATGATGAGGATGACATGGTGGACGTGATTTGGCGGCAGCTCACCAGTTCGTGCCCTTGGCTGGGGGAGGCCAGCCAGCAGGTTACAGATGGTCTGATCCGAGTTTGGAGACTGGTCGTGGACCGTATCTTTGGTCTCTACCGCATCTCCTGCCAGGCCTATTTCACCTTCCTCAAGCTCAATGCTGGACACGTGAGGCTGAGTTCCTAAAGCTGATGACTGTGAAACAGTGACTGCCATGTGAAGATCATGACATAGATGTAAGTGCAGCGCTTGGTTCACTCCCTCACTCTGTGTGTGTGTTTGATTTTAGGTCCCTGTAGATGAAGATGACCCCAAAGTGCTGCTTTCATATCACAGCAGCAAGCAGAGCAATGATGACGTAATTGTCATGGCAACGCTGCGTCTCCTGCGTCTTCTGGTGAAGCATGCCGGTGAACTGAGAGAGGGGCTTGAGCTAGGCTTAGCTTCGACTCCTACGGCACCCTGGAGGGGTATGTCCTAATGCAGGTTTACTGTGTGTGTGTGTGTGTGTGTGTGTGTGTGTGTGTGTGTGTGTGTGTGTGTGTGTGTGTGTGTGTGTGTGTGTGTGTGTGTGTGTGTGTGTGTGTGTGTGTGTGTGATGGATATAATAGATGGGTTTTTCACTCATAGTTGAAGCTTACATACATTAAGAGCTCCCAACACTGGAGTGAAAACCTCTCGATTCCCTGATGGAAATTGATGGCAGTGAGGGGCAGATGAGATGGAAAAGAAGAGCATGTGAAGATGAAAACAAACACAGTGGACAAACAGTCTTGTCCGTTTGTAACAAACACCTTCATCATGATGTGAAGGCCACTGGTCCTCAGAGCCTGATGCCCTCAGGGGTCTGTCTCTTGCCCTGAAGTCTCTGACCGTGTCTCCCAACCCGGCCAGAACTGGCAAACAAGCACAGGGTGTCTGATCCACAGAGTTCACTGGGGGAAGAAGAGAAATTAAGTTAGTGGAAATGTGTGCTGTTCATGTGGTCAGGGGGCAGTCTGTGCTCTGTTGGCTCCAGGGTACCAAGTGACTGCTGAAAGGTTACTGATGTTCTGTCCAGTGATGCCTGGTTTACATAATGTAATGAATAAAAACAGCCACAGTGATAGGTTAGTGTTACTCTGCGAGTAATAAGGACATGAGAATATCTCTGTGGTCAAGCTCCGAACTCTAGAGCAGACATGGGAATGTTTGGTCCGTGCTGTAAATCAGCGGTGTCCAGCCCCAGTCCTCGAGAGCTACCGTGCTGCAGCTTTTAGAAGCATCCTTGTTCTGACACGCCTGAATCAAATGAATGGCTTGTTATCAGGTGTTTGCCAAACTGGATGGCTGCTGAAGAGGAGATCCAACCATCTGATTTAGCTGTTGGAGTAGGGATCCATCTAAAAGCTGCAGGACAGTAGCTCTCGAGGACTGGAGTTGGAGACTCCTGCTGTAAACTCTTGTTTATGTCGGTCAGCCAAGGGTACCAAAAGACCACACTTTCAACATTTAGCATTTAGCTAGCCATAAAGTATGTACTTGTTGCTTTTCATGTACTGATTCTTCGTGTTGTCTTTAGGTATCATCCCACAGCTTTTTTCGCGTCTCAACCATCCGGAGGCGTACATCCGACAAAGCATATGCAGCCTGCTGTGCCGTGTGGCCCAGGACTCCCCACACCTCATCCTCTACCCTGCCATTGTAGGCTCACTCTCCCTGGGAGGGGAAGCTCAGAATGCAGGTAGGCTTACTTTTCTTTTCTTTCTTGTTGCAGCCATGTTCTCTCCAGCTGTTTAAAGAGTTCTACATTAATATCTCAAATATTTCACTTTGCTTGTTCACTCGGTATTAGTCATATGTGCAAGAAATGACTAATACATAAAGTCAGCAAAATAGGAGACTGTATAAAAAAATCCTTAGCAGTTAATGCAGTAAATGTATTGTTACTCCAGATGCATTTGTTTTATTTTGGTGGTATAAATGTGATCTGGCAGGTTACACTTAATATTCTGAAACAAGTCTGCATGGTTTGAAAGGGAGTCTCTGACATCAGACACCCTGTGCTCGTTTTTCTGACTTCTCCTCTCGATTGGTTAATTTTGCAAACAGGGAGCAAACTGCCGTCAGCTCTGCCTACCTTCTTGGGGAGCATACAAGGAGAGGACCTAGGTGTGGATGAAGAGGAGCAGCTTGGGAGTGATGAACAAGGCAGATCATCAGAAGAGCTGGCGACCTGTTCAAGTCAAGACCAAGCCATGATGCAGGACTGTTACAGCAAGATTGTGGAGAAGCTGTCTTTAGCCAACCCTAGCATGGTGCTGCAGGTAGAAGGCTGACCGCGGTTACACGTTTTGTATGGGGGGGGGGGCTATACTGTTTATACTTGAATCAACTACAGCTAAAGTTCAGTTAAAAGAAATGTGATTTTCTCAAATGATTGACTTGTGTGTGCCGACCAGGTCCAGCAGCTGGTGGGTGAGCTGCGCAGAGTCACGTTGCTGTGGGATGAACTGTGGCTAGGTGTGTTACAACAGCAGCACATGCACGTCCTACGCAAGATCCAGCAGCTGGAGGATGAGGTCAAGAGAGTGCAGAACAATAACACACTGCGCAGGTGAGACTTGCTTTGACCTTAGCCTCAGGATAGGGTCTGCTTTTTTCTGTGTACATCGTTGTTTGAAAAAACATCTCAAATCAAAGCTAACCGCTGCTGGCCCACAGTTCATTTGGTGCCATGGAGCCAACAATAAGCAAAGGTCTCACTATGGAAAGTGCTTTCTTGAGTGACCAGAAATAGACCCACTAATACCAAATGGCTGTGGCTCAGGAGGGGTTTTCTACCAGTTGGAAGGTTGGTGCCCAGTCTGTCCACCTCAGTGTCAGCATGTGCTTGTAGTAAAAAGCACTTTGAATGTTCAGAGTAGAACAATGCTGCTACCATACACCACTTAGACGTCCTTCCTAACTCCTCGTGACCCAAAACAGATTCTGGAACCTTCAGACTTTCATCTGTTTTAGGAAGCATTTCAGGTCCAAAACACGATCTTTCAGACCTTGGTTGATATCACACAGATGGTACGCTCCTAGAATTCCTCAGCACCTTGAATTAAGAATGGTGATGTAACACACCAGTGCACAACTAGTCCGCTCATCCCGCATCGGTTTGTAGATGTGCACTAGTCGTTACTGGACCTTGCAGGTTATGGTTGCACTGGTTAGTTGTAAGCTGTACTTTCTTTACGTTTCTCTCGTATTTCCCTAACTGAGTCATCCACGTCAAAGGTAAGAACATCTGAACTCCACCCTCTTGTGCTAAAACTCTGGACTCCATTGACAGTCCATGTCCTGTAGTTGCTTCAATGCTCCCGGTCTCATCTGTTGTGGAACCTGTAGAACCTTAATCATTTGTTACTGGTGGTTTAACAGTTCAGCGATGACATGATGAAAACCAGCCTGTGGAAAAGCTATTACCCCTCAGCTGTAAAAGGCTGATTTGGGGTACTGTCGTCACCCCGCTGGGCGAGCAGCGTGGGAGGTCTCAGGAGGCTGAGGGCTGGTGCTGGCAGTCACCAGTCAGTTGCTGATCTGTATTTTTCTGTGTTCAATGAAAAGTAAAGTTCTTACTAGGCTTGTCTGATCTCCCAATACCATTTGTTGATCTGCAGGGATGAAAAGATCGCCATAATGCGTGAAAAGCACTCTGCTCTGATGCGTCCCGTGGTTTTTGCCCTGGATCATGTGTGCAGCATCACAGCAGCTCCGGCAGAGACGCCGCATGAATCCTGGTTTCAGCAGACCTACGGTGATGCCATCACGTCTGCCCTGGAGCGTCTAAGAAACCCCGTAAACCCGGCTAATCCAGCCAGTAGCTGGCTTCCCTTCAAACAGGTATGATGTGCTTTGTGTTAGTGATGACCATGGTTTTATTTTCAAATTATTCAAGTTCTGTAAGCTGCAGGGATAGCAATGGGAGCAGAAACTGATGAACAGCGTGTGACAACAGGTTCATTGAACAGGCGACAACAAGACGACCCTTAAAAATGCAGTGGTGGTGGTTGCTTACCTCATCCTGCTCACTGACTTTAGCTCGGTTTTGTGTTGTTAGTGTCACTGCTGATAGTGACGTGTCGTCCCACCTGCTGCACGTTCGGGCCAGCATGTCATCGTAAGAAGGCTTTGCTTTGTCTCCCAGCCAAGTCTCAGGACTGTGGAAGCCAAGAGATGGACTGTTAAACCAGGAAACTCAAACAGGCCAATAAAAAGGTTTTAACCCAGGGCCTGGTATTTGCTCCATTGTTAGAGGGGGGCTGAGAGTAGTACTGCCAGAGCCCTGCAGCATGACATACCAACCAGTGGGCTACAGGTACCGTTTCTGATCAGGTGGAATGGCCTCACATCCTTCAGTGGAATCTGTTCACAGCAGAAACACCAGAACTTGCGACCCCACCACAGGTGCAGTGTTCCCTTCATGGACGGGAGCACCTGTGATAGAGTGGTAACAGCGTATGCTGCTTGCAGCTTAGTGAAATCATTTCCTCATTGCCTTTGGGGCGATCGTGGCTCAAGAGTTAGGAGTTCGCCTTGTAATCGGAAGGTTGCCGGTTCGAGCCCCGGCTCGGACAGTCTCGGTCGTTGTGTCCTTGGGCAAGGCACTTCACCCGTTGCCTACTGGTGGTGGTCAGAGGGGCCGGTGGCGCCAGTGTCCGGCAGCCTCGCCTCTGTCAGTGTGCCCCAGGGTGGCTGTGGCTACAATGTAGCTCCATCACCAGTGTGTGAATGTGTGTGTGAATGGGTGGATGACTGGATGTGTAAAGCGCTTTGGGGTCCTTAGGGACTAGTAAAGCGCTATACAAATACAGGCCATTTACCATTTGTCAACCTGGTGCTGGTGCAGAGGGCCCTGGTCTCCTCCTGGTCCAGGACTGTGTGCAGCTCACATGGCCATTGTGTCTGTGACGTTCCTGGAAGATGAAGGCGTTGATGTTCCCCAGGTCTGAGTCCAACTGAGAACCTCTGGGCCATCGGTGCGTCTGACTCTGGCAAAAAGCACCACTGCCCCCGAGCTCGCTGATGTCCTGGTTCAGGTCTGGAAGGAGAGCCCACTCAGTCTGCACATTCAGTTTTCACTTTCAACTACGTGTGATTTCAAATCCAGCTGTCAAACGGTTGATGATCCACCGAGTGTCATTTTGTCCTTAGCAAACTGTGTATTTGTGTGCAGTGTGTGTTAAATATACACAGGAATTGTTTCCCCAGCACCTGTGAAGATGTACCTGTGTATGTATTCTGTTATGTTGAGATGCATCACTTCCACAGATGTAGGATCCTTGATATTTCCATAGTTTTATATTGTGTAGCTGTTCCAAACCTGACTGATGTGCTGTCTGTGTTGGACAGATCATGATGAGCCTGCAACAGCGTGCTCAGAAGAGAACCAGCTATCTGCTGCATCTGGACGAGATTAGTCCCCGCCTGGTTTCCATGACTACAACAGAGATTGCTCTACCTGGCGAGGCATCGGCATTAGATGCAGTGACCATACAGAGTGTAGGGAACACCATCACCATACTGCCAACCAAGACCAAGCCAAAGAAACTGTTCTTCCTGGGCTCAGATGGACACAACTACCCGTACCTCTTTAAAGGTGGGGAAACTCGGTCGCAGCAGCAGTCGTAGATGGAAACAGTCTCCTAAAGCTGCAGGGAACAGGAAACGTAAAAACTGCATTAGCATTCAGTTGGTAATATTGACAGTTGTGTTCTGTGAACAACTGAAGCCTGGCTTTTCTCATTTTTGTTGATTTTCAGTGGGCAGAGGAGTGCTTTGAAACAGATAAAGTAATGTTAGTAAAGTCATTAGAACATGAAGTATGAGAGAGGCACATCGACCCGTTGAGTCTGTAGTTTCTGAGAACATCTTCTGTGTTTGACGCAGTTTGAATGCAAGCTGTGTGACTAAACAGGACAAATGAATATTCCCCAGCTGGCTGCTGGAGGTGGGGCCAGTTGTAAGGTGAAGCTGGTCATAAAGATGGTGGTACTCCACAAAACGTGGCAGTTGCCATGGTCACCCACAATTTGCATGGAAGACTTTTATCTGCAACGTTGTAGCGAAATAGTGACGATGGTATTCCAACCAAAAAGTGTTTCCTGTAGCAGTGAGGCGCAGCTTTTACTTTGAAGGCGAAGGTTCTGTTTCCAGTTTTTATTGTACTTTGTTTTGCTAACAGTCGATAGTTAGCAAATAAGTCGTAACTGTGGCAGCCACAAGGTTTTTGGTGTAGCTAATTTTAACTAGTGACAACCAGCAGCAACAAGTGCTAACCAAAGGTTGGGTAATGCAGCCTTTGATTTATATATTTGCCAGTTGGTCCCCACGCCTGCGTGACAGATGCCTAATTTTATTTTTAACAAATGGGGTCCAAGCACTTTGAGACAGGGTCCTCCCAAGAGCACCTTTGACACTTGGCATTATAGTGATTGTTATTATAAAAAGGTCTGTAAGAAATCCAATTCTTTTTATTTTCATATATATTTTGTTTGTTTCATCATTCGACCCGCTGACCCGATGTTAGGCTCTCTAGTTGCTCGTTTCCTGCGTCACATTCAACGTACATCATCTGTGTGTAAACTCGGGGTCGCCCAGATTAGTATCCACGATTGAGTCTTTTCGAGTCAGCACGTACATGTGAAATACAGAACGTGAGAAAGAAACGCAGACCTGACAGAAGCTGGGGGTGAGTTGAGAGTAGCACAAACGTTTTCTGTGGGTGTTCATACTAAATCGTTTGTACAGTGTCATTTTATCAAGACAGAGTCGTCATTAAAAAGCTTTTATGTGAACCGCCAATGATCCCTCTGAGCTCGTGAGCTGTGTGTTGTGCGTAGAAAGCAAAGGGAAAAATGTCAAAGTTTCCTTTGTGATGAAATAGTGACTGAAGTTTCTCTCAGGTCTGGAGGATTTGCATTTGGATGAGCGCATCATGCAGTTCTTGTCAATTGTCAACACCATGTTCACCAAGATCAATCAGCAGGAGCAACCACACTTCCATGCCCGACACTATTCTGTCACGCCGCTTGGAACTCGTTCAGGGCTGATCCAGTGGGTGGACGGTGCCACGCCCCTCTTTGGCCTCTACAAACGCTGGCAGCAGAGGGAGGCTGTGCAGCAGGCTCAGAAGGTAGAGGTTTGTCTGCACTGTAACACACGGCTTTAACACTGGTCAGGCGGCGAGCACTTTCTGGTTTCGGGCCCGTATTACTGGTTAGTGACGTGACTTTGTTTTCTGAGCAGGCCCAGGACTCCTTCCCACAGCAGCCTATACCTCCAGTGCCCCGCCCCAGTGAACTGTACTACAGTCGCATCGGGCCGGCTCTAAAGGCAGTGGGGCTGAGTGTGGATGTGACACGGAGAGACTGGCCTCTCAGCGTTATGAAGGAGGTTCTGAAAGAGTTGATGGAAGCAACGCCGTCCAACCTTCTGTCCAAGGAGCTCTGGTGTTCTTGCACCACGCCGAGCGAGTGGTGGAGGGTCACTCAGGTGCGAGGAGATGCATTCAAAGCGTTTCTCACCTTCTTCCTTGTCTCCTGTTTCAGAAAAGGACAGATGCTCAGAAATGTAATCCAGATGTTTCTTTGTTTCCTTTTCTCTGTCTGCAGTCCTACGCCCGATCTACTGCTGTCATGTCAATGGTGGGATACATTATTGGCCTTGGCGACCGTCACCTTGACAACGTTTTGATTGACATGACCACTGGAGAGGTGGTGCACATTGACTACAACGTATGCTTTGAAAAAGGTGCGTTTAACTGTGTTGCTGCGATTCATTTTAAAGAGAATAGTTTAGAACCACATTTATTAAAAGGTAGAAAACTATTGTGCTGCATGTGATAGAAGCAAAGGGACAGAGGTGAACACCACTCACACAGTGCTCACCACAGCTAGTCAGCCTGTTCTGTGCAGATATAATAAAGCTCTTTTCCTCCCCCATAATATGATCAGACTCAAAGCTCTTTATCACACACTGAGATGTTGGAGGAAACCCAGCTGAGGGGTTATTTTTGGCTGCTAGCGTGGAACAGTATCGATTTTCCATGTAGTGGGTGACCTGCTCGTTTTCCTGGGTGCACAGTATCAAAGTGTGTGTGTGTTGCCAGGGAAAAGCCTGCGAGTGCCAGAGAAGGTCCCATTCAGGATGACCCACAACATCGAGATGGCTCTGGGAGTCACTGGGGTGGAGGGCATCTTCAGGCTGTCCTGTGAACAGGTTACTCTCACATCACACTGCATATAAAACCATTTGTACAGGCGTTAACTCAACCCATCTGTGAAAGGGTATCTAAAACACACCCGTCTATGTTATCATCAGTAGCATTTCTCACACACCTTGTAACAGATTGGACTAATTTCACGTAGCATAGTCGCAGTGTGCCCCGTGGCAGGTACACCATACCACCGCCCACCTCTGCTGTTAGAATGAGGATCTTCATCTCTTGCTGCTGATGAAGCGAGAGCCAAGTTCAAAGTGTTCAATATGTTGGAGCTTATAAAATGAACACATGAGCCTGAGATGATTGTTTCCCTGAGGGTCACGATTGGAAAGTATTCCCACTGGGCTGTAATTGATAAATATTGAGACGAGTGGCTTTTTTTGCACAGTTTAGAATAATGAAGGTAAAATTAAGCAGTAGATGGAGTGACAGTTTGTTTTTACAGTTTGCTGTAGCTTACAGGCTGTTTGTTAGAGGGATGTAGCCAGTGCACGTTTTGTACCTCGGGATATTTCCCATGCACTGAAACATGGAGATGTTAGAGCTGTCGGCTATTGTGACAGGATGGAAGTCAAAATACACGTGGGGGGAAAAAATCAAGTGGGATGTGTGTTTCTAGGTGGTTCAGATAATGCGACGAGGCAGAGAGACCTTACTGACCCTGCTGGAGGCCTTCGTGTACGACCCTCTGGTGGACTGGACCGCGGGGGGAGAGGTAGGATTTGCGGGTGCAGTGTACGGAGGGGGAGGCCAACAGGCTGACAGCAAAAAGAGCAAGCGGGACATGGAGAGAGACATCACGCGCTCTCTCTTCTCCTCCAGGGTGGCTGAGATCAAGGTGAGTTCACAGATGTCAAATAATCATACAGCACCTTATCAGCAAATCCAGTCGGTTCTGTGGTGGTGTCTCAGGTTGCCATGGTTGCAGCCGTTTCTTTAATTGCAGTTGTCAATGTTGCTTCACTTTGTCTGGCAGTGAGAACAATAAATAGGGGAGAAAGTTAAATAAGGACTGCGTTACAGTGTAAAGAAGGAGAATTTTAGTGGCTTTTATCTGTCATTCCAGGTTCATCCACAGCTGACTGACACTACAGTTATTGCTCTTACAGCTCACATTGTCTAAATAGGCAGGAGTAGGGTTGGCTTTGTTTTTAACAACCCTGCAGGCTGTAGAATGAATCCTTTCCTGCATTTCATATTTTTAATGTGTTATTGTTCTGTGTGGGCCTCGTGCAGGTGAACTGGTTTAAGAATCGTGACGAAATGCTAGCGGTCCTACCACAAGTAGAAGAAGCCGTAGAAGAGTACTTGGTCCTGCAGGAGCTTCTCTGCCAAGGAGAGAAACGCCAAGCTAAACTACAAGAGGAGAGCGCCTTCTTAGAGGGGGCAGAGAACCACCCTGACCACGACATCTTCACCCTGGAGCAAAGGTCAGACACAGCACACTGTTCATGTTCTTTCAAATGCATGCCAAAAGGTGCATTTAAGGATATACATTTGAAAGACTGAAAGGTGCGTCCGGTGGATTCATTGAAGTTTGTAACATGTTTGGATATTTGATCGTCTTTTAAACAGTCACTACAGACAACAAAATAAGGAAATGTGGCTTTTAAATTATTCATTGATAGATAAAGTTAGGTGATGCTGTTGCTTGGAAACATTGTGGTCACACTTATAGCATAAGATAAGCTTTATTACCCCTGAAGGAAGGAAACGAATGTGTTACAGCAGCCAGAACATGAAGAACAATGTAACTCTGTAAAATAAATACATGGTTCAGATCGCACGCTCATTTGCAGCAGTGCCGACACACAGCCTGCACACACTCGAGTTAAGTATTCAACAGTTACCACACATGTTAATGAGACCACTCTTAGGGGTGTTCTCCTGGTGCAGGCGGGACGGTTGTATCAGGAAGCAGATCTGTAACAGACGAGCTCGGTGAACACAAATCAGCTGAATGTTTGGAGGCGGAGCCCAAAGGAGGACGGGGTCGTAAAGCGATTGGTCGCTTTGAATAGATGATCATAGTTATATAAACAGTCATACTGTGGCAACAACAGAAAAACTATTTGAAACTTTGTTTACAATTTGAAAGTGTGCAGAGTGAACTATCAGCAGTTTGCTGTGTAGCAGTGGAGATGCTGACAGCTGGATTATTTACTGCTGAGCCTCTGCACTGCTCCGACCATTCAAACTCAGCTGATCCGTGCGAGCAGGGTTTCAGTCCGAGAAACGGAGAGCTGGTGGCGAGAATGTGAAACTGCAGCCGCGTGTGCGATGGCTTCTTTGTGCGCACGCCTGCCGAGTGCTACGTGCAGGAAATTTAATAGCACCGCTGGAATGGATGAGATCAGGACGATAACAGAAATACTGTATCCACAAACATCATCGCCTCATTCTGAACTCTTACTCACCCAGCCCTCCTACTCACAGGTACTCTGAACATACCCAGCTGCAGTCACGACAGCGGACCGTGCAGGAGGCCATTCAGGGCAAACTGACTGAACTGGACCAGTGGATCTCCCAGTACCAGGCAGCATTCTCCAGCCTGGAGGCCACACAGCTCGCCAGCCTGCTGCAGGACATCAGCAGTCCTATCGATCTTGGTCAGTGTCTGTGTAAAATACTCTCCTCAGGTTTCTGCATATTGTGTATTTCAACATATTTCTGGGTGTTGCTTTGGTATATTTTACTTAAAAATATATAAAATGAAAATAGGATGATTTGACATTTAGTTCTAAATCAGGGTAAAAACTTTATATAACCTCCATTTAAAACAGAACAACAATAAATAAGAAGGCATACTCTCCTGACCCAGGATGTTCAGTACGTCCCACCAGCTCAGTAGTGCGAGGCCAAGCAGGTTGGCAGCTGTTCTATACAATGAATAATCTTGTCCCTCTATTTTAGTCGTAGCATGTTTACACAATAACTGCACAGCTCTTGAGTTGGTCCTGACCTGATTGGAGGGAGCCCGTTTTAATATGTAGTCAGCAGCCAATAAGCTTGCATATGACACAGGAAGTCTGCGTGCACCTGGGGCTCCACCTGTGCGTCCCACTTCTTGGTTTGGACTCCCTCACCCAGTGGAAACAGACACAGGTTGTCTGAATACGAGCTCAATCGTCCAGGTCAGGAAATCCCAGGAACGTGATTGTTTGCCTTCATGTAGCGTTTTCAGTGGGAGGGACATGTTCATACGACTCTTTTCAGGATTATTGAAGGTCTTGGAAGAGTATTGTCTGTACA
Source organism: Maylandia zebra (assembly GCF_041146795.1). Lineage (NCBI taxonomy): Eukaryota > Metazoa > Chordata > Actinopteri > Cichliformes > Cichlidae > Maylandia > Maylandia zebra. The sequence continues at coordinate 3,602,690 of NC_135170.1, forward strand.
GTAAAGTGTGAGTTCTGCCTTTTGTCCTGCTGTTAGTGTTTCTGTAAATAGAACAAAGGAGGGAACGAGAACATTGTGCTGTGGAAGTGGAACTACAGCCACTGGTTGAGTGTCATGGCCCTTTATCCAATTATTGATTCTCCAAACTCACATTTCAGGTTCACTCTGTCGGACGCTGTTTCTGTCTCTAGTGATGTCATCGTGAACATTTACTGTTCTTGAAGAGCTGGATGGTTAACTGTGTGCCCGCCTGTCAGGGTCAATGTTAATTATTTATGTGATATTGATGATTTATCCCTGCTTAACACTACGATTAAACAACACTGCTTGTGGTTCAGTTTTCAGTAAAAATGCATTGATTGTACTGAGCTGTGCTGTCTTGTTCTTGGCTGTCCCATCAGGCCCTCCCAGCTATGTGCCAGCCACAGCCTTCCTGCAAAATGCAGGTCAGGCCCACCTAATCAGCCAATGTGAGAGCCTGGAGGCGGAGGTGAGCACCTTGCTGCAGCAGCGCCGTGGAGCCCTCCGCAGCTCCCTGGAGCAGCTTCACAGCTATGCCACAGTGGCTTTGCTGTACCCACGGGCTACCCTAGTATTCCACAGGGCCCATCAGTGGAAGGCCTGGTTGGAAGAGCTGCTGAGAGACATGACAGCAGATCACTGCCAGCACATCTACAGACAGTAAGGAGCCACGCATTGTCTTTTCTCATTTTCATTGGTTAACCCTAGGACTGCATGTGTCGCTTAGCTGGTACCAGCCTTACTGGTGACCAGTCCTCGCAGAGTCCCTAAAATGTTTTTGGTGAAGAAGCACCCCTGAGTCCCACCGTCAGGTCCAAGTTACACACCTAAAAATGTCCCCTATGATAGTTCTCTTCAACTCGGCAAACATCCTGTGCGCCCCTTCACCTGAGTTACCTGCAGTTCATGAGACAGGACAGGTTGCAGCATCACCATGAATCACATCCAAGCTTATGTTCTGCTCCTCATGGTGTAACTCACGATACCAGCTAAATGTGTGTCTCTCTCTTTCCAGATATGAGTTGCTGTTTGCTCCACAACCTTCTGCTGCCTCCTGCCAGTTTCTTTCCAGTGTGGAATTGACTCTGCAGCACCAAGTGGCTGACACCAACGAGCGCGTGGTGCACCAAGCAGAGCGGCTGAAGGCTGAGGGCACCACAGTAGCAGCGTGTGAGGAGCAGCTGCAGGAGATTGAGCACTGCATCACAGTTTTCCTGCGGGAGAATGGAGAGCCAGGTTCTCTCAGCCTGGCTGCAATCATCACCTCTGCCCTCTGCACACTCTGCAGGTTTCATTCACATTTTCATTCTGTGTCTCACAGTTTTCAGTCCCTGTGACTGTCTGTGAGGGTTTAATTGTGTCCGTACTGTAGGTCAACAGACAGATGAATAAGAATCTGGTAGTATGAGGTCCAAAAACATGCTGATGTAAGTGAAGGCAGCCAAACGTAGGTGGGAAAAACTCAAACCTAACACCAGAGTTTCTGAGTCAGTAATCTGAAGAAATCCACTCAGCGGCACTAAAAACCCTGAAAGACCACTTAAAGCTCTGGTTAAGGTTCAAACTACTGGTTAGGACTGAAAAGATTTAAAAAGTCTTTGTTTCTGGAAAAGAGATCTTTGGTAAGATAAAGCAGGAGGAAAGAAACGAGCCCTAATCTGAACCACATGGTGATGGTCACTCATGTTAGCGGTCCTCTTCTGTCTGAAGTCGGTCACCATCATTATTTACATTTTAAAGAAGGTGATTCCTGCACGAGCGCTGCCTGTTGTTGCATTGGCACAGAGCTTTAAAGGTTGTATCCCGAAGCAATCTGCTAGCCTGTTGGCCTTGTCACAGGCTGCTCTACAGACTGGAAGCAGGCCTCCTCATCCAGCTCTCGGCGATTTGTCTTTGCTGTCAGCACGACTGAGTCCTGGTCAGATCATGTAGGACTCTGTTTTCTTTAGTCAGACTTGGCCAACTCACCTGTGGTAATAACCATGGAAGCTAGCAGGCGTGCTACTGTTACTGATCTCACACATTAGAGTGGGCAGAAGGTCACATGGCGAGAAGTGCTCTGTGCATAACGTGAAGTGTCTATAGCAGCATGCAGTCATGTGAAAAAGACAGTGCACCATTTTTACTTATGGGGCTTTAATGGGACGTAATAAAAAACGATGTGGTCCTCAGCAGCGTTGGAAATGAGATCAGTCCAACCTCGGTGTGGTTGGGTTTGAGTGGGTGGATAAAAGCTGCAGTGGACACAGTGAACCCACTTTTGTCTTGTGTTTGATTGACCGTAGACGCAACCTGGTGATGGAGGGTGCAGCAACCAGCGCTGGGGAGCAGCTCGTGGACCTGACGTCTCGGGATGGGGCGTGGTTTTTGGAGGAGCTATGCAGTATGATTGGAAACATCAATGGGCTTGTAACACTGCTGCAACGCTGCCCGCTTTTAACTCATGACCTGGAGCTCCCTCCACCTTCAGCTACCACCCAGGTTGTTTACCTGGCCAGTGCTGTGTATACCTGCTTACAGGTAGGTCCACCTGCAAACTATGAAGCCGCGCAGGAACAGGCTGAGGCCGTGTAAAGTCTTTTTGCTGACATTGCTCTGGCCTGTCATCTTTTTATTGCAGGAGCTGAACACCAATTTCCGTCAGATCATCTTTCCAGAGGCTCTGCGATGTATGATCAAAGGAGAGCCGACTCTGGAGTCCATGTTGGCAGAACTGGAGCAGCTGGTAGATCAGAGCTCTGATGGTCTTGGCCTGCAAGGTTTGGCCGATAGTTTGCAAACCGGCACAGGCCTGGACCACAACGGCCGTAACCACTGCCTCCACATCACCAGGTGGAGTTCCTGTCGTGCATTTTTAGCGGACACAGTGCTGTTTAACTTGCTGCTAACCTGCATGCTTAAAGTTTGTTTTGTGTGTGTCTGTTTGTCAGAATGCTGCGTGTGCAGTACTCTGAACTGATCCAGCCTCATAGCATGGATGGACAGGGCCAGGACACACCAAAGATGTCTGCAGGTCAAATGTTGTTGGTTGCCTTTGATGGCATGTTCACTCAGCTGGAGACGGCCTTTGGGCAGCTGACTGAAAAGGTAGCGCTTACATTTGTGCACATTCAGTGAATGCATGTTACGACCCGGCTCCAAAGCTGCGACATAAACATGGAGACTGATACCAGAACTTCACAGAGAAGAGCTTTTATTTTAAATCGCATAACAAGTTGGCTAAAATAACTGGTACCACTAAGACAAACAGTAGTGAGCCTTTATGAAAGCCCGCCTCAGGTTTATCCACACCTGGTCAATTAGCAACAGCTGTACACTCTTGCACTGCCACTGCAGAGAGATTAGGGGCTGCAGAGGGCAGAACAATGCAGTGAAAGACCTAGAATGACATCAGAAATCCTCGTCACGTCTGTAACGGGATATTTTTATGACTCACGGTGCATTTTATAGCTTGTTTATTTTAAATATTGAGTTCAATTCTGTACCATAATTGGCCGCCAGGTTCCATGTTATTCTCAACACAGGCATGGTTGTGTACCAGCACAGCAAACAACAATGCACTTTGTATCCTGACAGCAGGTGGAAACACAGTGCAGGATAAGCTTGATCCAGTCCTAACCTGCTCTTCAGGAACTAGTCTGTGTTTCTTACACCGTTGTTTCCTGGAGCGACTAATATTACTTTGCTCTGCATTATCCTTAGCTGAGTTCTTTAGAGGTGCCGCCCCTGTGGAGAAAGGTGGATGTTCTGAGGGAGGCCCGAGCCACACAGCTCCACTTCTTTGATAGCCTGAATCAGCGTCAGCTGATGGAGGAAGTGTTCTTCATCAAGAGACTGCAGACCATCAGGGATTTCTTCAGGCTGTGTTCCTCGTTTGCTCAGACTCTTTCTGGTAAGAGCTCTTCACGGCCACACAGACTGAGGATGAACTTATCATGTTGTTGCACTTTATTAAAAGCACCCACTTGATGCCATGGACACTATAGAGAGGGCTGAGCATTGTTAAAATATTGGTTTAGCCATAATCTACAGCCTTTTCTTCTTCCACTATGAAGTGTTTCTGGATGTTTGCACTTTGACAAAGTCAGACTGCTCAGTGTTTCGCATAGAAAGAGAGAACATAGCTTTCCGAGGTAGTTGTGAGCTCTGTGGTTTAAATAACCAGATATTCTTGCGGCATGTCTGATGACTGTGGGACAAATCTTTGCAGGTACCTGCGCCCCAGCTGAGGAGCTGTTACCTACAAATGGACCTGTTGGTTTGGGGAAGTCCCTGTACGGCCGGCCCGGCAGCACTGGGTCGGGTGCAGCAGTGGTCAGTGAGGAACAGATGATTCGTCCCATCAAGGCCTTCACTGCTGAGTTTGTCCGGCAGATGCTTATGGGTATGCCCAGCCAAGCCCTCAGTCTGGCCCTCTGCAGCACCCTCTCTGCCCTCGGTGTGGACATTGTCGCTCAGGTGGAAGCAAAAGACTTTGGTGCAGAGAGCAAGGTATGATCTGTGTGGAATTATGTGGTGTTCAGTATCTTTGTTCTCTCAACGTTCTTTTCAACCTTCTTCATGTTCTCCATGTCAACGTTAAAAAAGAGTGTTCATTATTGAATTTTAACTATCTTAAAGGAGTCTTTAGAAATGCTGATCACCTGTTGGCTGCGTTCTAGTTCAGGTTGGTTGATCTGTTGATCGTTGCTGCCCATCAGGTAGTCCTTACTCAGCCTGTTTAAAAATAAGTATCGCTCTCTCAGCTGCAGAGTAATCAGTGGGTTTGAGTTGATAACCTGTTCTTTCAAAGCCTCCCCCTGACTGTCGGACAGTCATCGCCCTTTCTGGATCTCATACTCATGTGTCACCTGTTCCAAATATTTTTCATGTTGCAACCTTCTTCCACAATGGATTCTTCATTTTTCACCAGATTCTACTCACCGTGGAAAAACCTTATTTACAAAAAACGCTGTGTGTGTGAAATGTTGAATGTTTTAGTGTAAATGCAGAGTGGATAGACATTTATTGTTCCAGTTTTCAAAGACTGTAAAGAATACCGTAAAGTAACCTTTGCTATGTGTGTTCCTCCAAAGGTTTCTCTGGACGAGCTCTGTAAGAAGGCAGTGGAGCAGGGGCTGACGTCAGGTCGAGTCTCCCAGCTGCTGTTGAACAGAGCCACAGTGCTGGTGTCGTCCTATGACACAGCATGGAAAAAAGTTGACCTGCTGAGGAGGCTGGATAGCAACCTGGAAGCTGCCAGGGCCAGCCTGCAGAGGAGCCAGCTGCACATCGCTATGTTCCAGGTACATGCACCAGTAATGCTGCTTTTGGAGTTGTGATCACTTTTCACATCACAAAAAATACTTCCAGTCGCCTGCGGTGTAAGCTGAAGATCAGTGAAGCTAACACAAAGTGCTGCAAAGAACGGGGCGAGTTCTGGTCAGCTGTATTAGAATCATGATGATGTCTGGATCATCTCTGACGTAACTTCATGTCATTTGGTGATTGTCCAAATATACCACTGTTTTTATTGGTGCGTTTCTTTCAGTGGCAGCACGAGGATGTTCTGGGTCCCAGTAATCAGCCTTTAAGTGTCAGCATTCCTCCTCGTTCTGTGATCCTCAGCAACATGAAGAAGAAGCTGTATAAGCTGAGTCAGGATGAAGCAGCCATCGTTGCCATTCAGGTGAGTTTGTCTTCATTCCCAGATCAAAACCATAATAGTTTCTGGCCACTTTAGGAGAATGAGATTTTTAAACATACTTTAGTATGTTTAACATAGGAACTACTACAGGAAACTCTCATAGTAAAGTTAAACTGCAGCAGCTCAGAAACATTACCTGAAAGGCATGTCAGTGAAATTCAGGAAAAGCCTGCTGGGTTGCCAGGCGAACCAAAAGTCCTTCAAGCTAACTTAAGGTTATGTATGTAACCCAGGTTCTCTGAGTATCAGATGTGAGTGTCTCACTATGGGGACGCCCCTCATCAGAAGCTGCTGTTACACCAGCAGGCTGGCTAAGTGACGCCAGTGTCAGGAGGGGCCTCCCTGTGTATAGCGTCAGGTGTCATTCAGAACGCAGGAGGGGGGTCTGGTGAGACGCTCACTTATGCTACTTTAGCAAAAAGGAAAGTTTGAAGCCTGATTTTAACCAAGCGACGCCCCCTTTGTTGTAGCGTTCATGTCGCATTGCTATGACGACAAGCATGCACACTGTGTTGTAATGGGAAACCAGTCTATGTATCCCACATGCACCCGCCCTCTCTTCCTCCTTTACCATGGAAACGATCCTGTGATCATGTGCATCCACCTCAGTATGTGCAAAGTATTCCTCTCAGAGCTTCATTATGACTTTGTAATAATATTTCCGCTTATCGTTATCAGGGTTGTGAGTTGTATGAAACATTTTTCCTGTCCTGTGATTCACGTTGGTGGTGTCTTCAGGAGAAGCTAGCGTCGCTGGAGGCTAGCATCGAGCAGCGTTTAAAGTGGGCCGGTGGAGCCAACCCAGCACTGGCGCCTGTCCTGCAGGACTTTGAGATGACCATCAGAGAGAGACGCGCCATGGTGGCCAGAGACAACCAGCGCACCAGCCAGGTACAGCCGCTGCTGTGTTCGCCTCCTACTGTCACTGATCACCACATTTGGACAAAATGCCAATTTTGCCACTCTTCCTTTCCAGGTCACATTCCTGTGCTCCACGATCCTCAACTTTGAAGGCCTTCGGACCCGATCCCCCGAGGCTCTCAGCATGGACGCAGCCCTGTTTGAACTGCTGAAGCGCTGCCAGCAGACGTGTTCGTACGCTGCCCAGTTTAGCAGCACGGTGTCTGCACTGGAACTCCAGCTCCTGCACAGACTGGTTGGTTTGACCTTTGACCTACATTTCTGTCAAGTTTTTCTGGTGCAGCCTTGTTTTTGTACCACATGCACTGATAACATTTTAAATAATTAATCCTTCATCTTTAATAACATTCATTTCCACATGTAATGCTCTGCTGTCACATGTAGGATATGAAACCTAGTTCCAGCCGGCCCTTAACGAGTCTGTCAGGCTGTGATACATTTAAAAACACCGAGTTCAGGAAGTTATTAAAACTTTTTTATTAAAACTCTCAGCATGCAGTCAGACAACCAGCTGAGTTAATAAACAAACATTTCCTGAGGTCAGAGCGAGGGTCAGTTTTCTCCTGTCGGTGTCTGGACAACCAGACTTTACAGGTGCTAGCGGAACATTAACCACTCCAAACCCACTTTTGACATGTAACGCGTGGAGTTCCTACTGAGACTAAATGTTTCTGTTTGCATTCACAGTTCATCTTCACAGTCTAACAGATGTTTGTATGAAACCTGTTCTTTGTGTTTCTCTATCAATGGCCACCATGTTTGAGTGATCACCCAGTGAGTTTGGAGAAACTTGATAAGACGGCGATGTGCTTTCCATTGCTACAGAGTCCAGTGCTAGACCTACCTATAGGCAGTGTGGAGTGGCTCAGCTGTGCCCAGAGGCAGCTGGAGGATGAGCTAAACATGGAGCAGAGGAATCAGGAGGAACGGGAGCAGCAGCTGGAAACCTGTGGAGAAACACTGCAGCTGCTGGTGGACTCGATCAAAACGATTCTCTCTAATCACAACCGCCATTTAGCTGACGTCAAGCACCTGCTGAGGGCCATGGCCAAGGTACACCTGAGGCACACACACACAGCTGATTTTAAAATCTGGGGTGTTTTCACCACTATTATGTGTTTGCCATTCGAATAAGTGTAGAAGATGAGCGAGCACAAAGGTTTAAAAATGGTCCACACGTGTGTTGCACGTTGCTGCATCCTGCTGTGAACCTGCAGTCGTCACTGTTCTTATGTCGTACAGGACGAGGAGGCAGCGCTGGCGGATGGTGAAGAGGTGACATACGAGGGCAGCGTGCGTCACTTCCTGTTGGAGTACAAAGCTTGGCAAGACAACATCCAGTTAGTGCTGTTCACTGTTGTCCAGGCCAGTGGACAGCACCTCAGCCAGGAGCAGCTCGAACTACTGGAAGAAATCCCCAGTACTCTGAAAGAGCTGCACTCACAGAGCCAGAGGTGCTTGGGTCACACACACACTAAGTGATCTTTTTAATTTTCACATAAAAATCGTATTAATTATTATTAATAATCGTTATTAATGCATGCATGCGTTTATTCCAACAGCGTCTATAACGGCCTGGTGGGCTTTGCCTCCCCACTGGTGACTGACAGAGACGCTGAGTGCTCCAGTCCTGTTTCTGCAGCACAGTCGAGCTTTGCAGCAGGTATAGCCTCCCGATGTTGTAGCATGCTACAAACCTTATGGTGGGGAAAATGGGTTTTCACTGGTGTCAGTGTGCGTCCTGTCAAGTGAACATGTGACACGTACACACACGTGTGTGTATTTGTTATGTTTTTCATTTAGCTGTCAGATGCAGTGGGGTGAAAACCCAGCCAGACTCGATGTCCCAGAATGCACGCAAGGCTCTCCCACGCAACCTGGGAACCCCGACCGATACCCCGCCCAGTACTCTAGTGAGCAGTAAAGGTCTCAACTCCAGCCCCAAGAGGGCTGTACGAGACCCCAAAACAGGACGAGGTACTCTTCCTTCACTCTCCTCACAATCTTTGGAAACTGGGGCTTTTGAAAAAGCAGCAGGTTTCACAAATATGTAATATGTATGCAGCTGTCTGAGGTCAGAAGAGCATTCGTTCCCTTTCTCAGAGTGAGGATTACAGTCTCAGTACTTGTGTTCAGCAGGAGTTGTAGGCTTGGTGCATACCTACCTTTAGCAAATGAAATTGTATCCCAGTGTCTACACAGGTTCCTGTGCAGAACAAACATTAACATTAGAGACTTCATCTGAACAAACACTTTGTTCGATTTCAGCGGTCCAAGAGAGGAACTCCTACGCGGTCAGCGTGTGGAAGAGAGTGAAAGCCAAACTGGAGGGCCGAGACATCGATCCCAACAGGAGGATGAGTGTCTCCGAGCAGGTAGCACATCATTTTGTAACCACCAGGAGAATAGGGAGGCATGTCAAAGCAGCCTCGTGACAGGATGAAGAGGTTGTTTAAAAGAAACAAACAAAATGTGCTGACACAGTGTGAAGTCGATGTCTGCTGCTGTGAGAGTCGCATGGATTTATCAGATGTCTGAAGCCTTTGTAATGCAGCAGCATCAGCAGCAGTGGTCTGCATGAGTCTGAGCACAGCAAAGTCCAGTTTTAAACAAAGACTGGAATCGGATCGTCTGAGCAGATTCTAATCATTATGAAAGAGTCAGATATCGTAACAATAACGTTGTCTGTATTTAAAACTGACCACATCTGGTTTGGTTGCAGGTGGACTTTGTTATCAAGGAGGCTACCAACATGGATAACTTGGCCCAGCTGTATGAGGGCTGGACTGCATGGGTGTGAACGCTCTGCTGCTTCATGTCTGGTCCAGCGAAGGCTTGGAGATCCACCAGAGTCCAGCGGGACTTGGGTGTCAACACAGCAGTACCAGGCCATACTAGGGGAAGAATATGGGACGTGGATGCTTAGTCCACCCTCCCGCACCCCTGGGTACCCAAACTGGGGCAGCAACCTCGTAGCATTGCTGCAACCACACTCCCCCCAACAATGGGTGATTGGGCTAACACGGCACTTGGTGCGCCTGCTGACCGGCCTTCCTTTTTGGGGTCTGAGTGGGCATGGTGGCACCAGGAGAGGAAGGAGGGAAGGAAGGCAAAAGCCACCTCACCCTCAACTTGAAAATACCTTCCCTCTCTCACCTACATTGCTGACTGTCAAGTTGTACCTATAAACATCACTGCATCTTTTTGTGGCCGTCAGAGCCCAGCAGAGGGCGGGATGAAGCGAGAGGTGAGCTGTTTTCCTCCGGAGCACACAGCTGACACACTGGCTGGGACTTTACTGTGGCTCAAACTCAGTGGACGGTTAGATGGCTTACACGGCTACGCGTTTTTCTCTCAACTTTTGGCATTATCATCCTGAGCAGCCAGTGGGTAACACTGTGAGGGAGGACGGAGTGAAATGGGGGTTTAGAAACTCTATTTCAATCCAGCTGCAAGCACGGTGGAAACGTAGTAATCAAACTTTGCTTTGGTTGTTAAAAAGAACAAACTTGACTCTGAAGTGCTGTTAGATTTCACCGAATAAAAGATGAAGTAGAATTGTTTTCTCAGGAGGTCTTTTCTGTTTTTTGTGGTTACAGCTGAAACACCCTGTCATGTTAGTTTCAGGTGGCTGTGAGTCAGCTGAAGGGAAAACCTCTGCTTGATTTTCTTCAGTGTGGATCTTTAATCTGTGTTGTGCTTTACTATCAGTAGGATTAGATTTCTGCCTTTTTCCAACTTGCCCGTCTCGAGCTGCTTGCATCATGTACTTACACCCCAAGCCGTAATGCTTGCTTTTTATGATTTTGGACCTTCTAGTTTTACATTTTTATTGGGAGAAATGTTGCTTTTGGTGATGGTGAAACATGTTAATTCTTAAAGCTTTTATTGGATTTTGTTGGATGCCAAATAAACGTGGAACAGAGAGGTGTGCTGTTTTCTGTGACACTTCTAACTGGGGCTGAACGATTAGACTGGTGCTAAAGAACAGGGGTCTGCTGGAAATGACCATCCTCGCCCAGCTCAACTACGTAGGGATGCTAACTTACCTACGACACAGATAAGTCTTCAACCAGAGGGCTCGATTTTGTACAGTCAGGTCGGATCTGTTTGTTGCATCTGAATTTCTTCAGCTCTTCTGAAGCTCATCCAGGTGAGACAGTGATATTAGACGCCTTATGTCAAAACCAGTGATTTATGGCCCCCTGTCAAATGATAATGACTTAGTAAGTATTAAAGGAAGTAATAAAAGTTAATGGGAGTCCTCATTTTTATGAATATCATAAAATTCTGATATAACCCCCAAAATTGGATCATAAAAATATGGCAAGAATCAGATGTTTGAGACAGAAATTAAAATGATGGAATATTAAATCATAATGTCGTACTGTTGTCATTTTAAGACAAAGTTTACTTTTTTGTCAAAAAGTAAACTTTTTGAAAGGTTTTTATGGACCTGTGTGAGAAAATGTGTTAAACCACAGTAAAAAGGTTATTAGGATAAGATGCTCGTTATTGTCATGCAGTCACACATGGTGCAATAAGACAAGGAAATTGGAAACTGTCCCACGTCGGCACAACACAGTAACTTGAAGTGGACTTTTTTAAGCACAAGAAAGGTACGAGTAAAAAAAAAAAAATGAAATGACTTAATAAATGAATAAATGAGTGAATGAGTGAATGTTTATTGCACATTATTATTGTGTGGGCAATAACAATAATAGTAAAGTCCAGGGAGGTATTCAATCAGCTCAGCTGTTTGCATTGATCAGGGCTGTTACCCTGATGTAAAAGCCGCCCTTCAGTCTGTTTGTCCGCGACCTCAGCAGCCTGAACATCCTGCCAGACGGCAGCAGCTTAAACACCCGATGTCCTGGGTGTGGACGGTCCCGTAGGATGCTGGAGCAGGAGACCCATCCACAGGTGGAGCACACTGTCAGTGGAGCAGCAGTAGAAGACGATCAGAAGCTCCTTCGGGTCCATTTTCTGAGGATTCTTAGAAATTGGAGACGCTGTTGGGCCTTCTTTATAATTATTATTCCAATATTATGATTCTTAATTAAACCAGTGCTTTTGTAACAAGATGGAGGGAGCTGGAGGCTGCATGCCCCGCTGGAAGGCTTTCACTCGTTTTATTTGTTTGTTTGAATCGATTTTCCTTTTTTGGATTAAAGTCCGAAGTATAAACGCTCCACCTCATGTAGAGGATCGTACCAGAGTGAGGATCCCCGAGAGGGTCGCACAGCAGCCAGTGTGGGTCAAGTAACATCTAACTCACGGTGCGACCCCCGAGCTGGGACTCCTCCCTGATCCACCAATAAAGCAAAATAAAATATTTAATCTTGTATTTGTGTACTTTGTGGTTATTGAATAAAGATTAGTCACTGATAAACACAGATAATAATAATAATAATGGATTGCATTTATATAGCGCTTTTCAAGACCCTCAGAGCGCTTTACAATTCCACTATTCATTCACTCTCACATTCACACACTGGTGGAGGCAGCTGCGGTTGTAGCCACAGCTGCCCTGGGACAGACTGGCCGATGGCGCGATATGGCAGATGACTGAAAGAAATGTTTGATGGAAAAAGGAAACAAAGTGTTTTGTTGCTAAACTTTGAGGTTCCAAGTCACCAATGGTTAAATAAGAAAATGCCAAGAGGAGACGAGCAGCTCCGAGTCTGTATGTAAAACAAACTCCACAGCAGAGATGCTTGTTCTTACATAGGTGCACTTACTCTTTGTTAGGGTAGATCTCATTTTAAAGTCCATTTTGTTGCCATCCTGTGATCTCATTCTGTTTCCAGGGGTCAGAATGTTGACGTTAGACTGTTTGGAATCAGGTTGTGATCTTAAAGTCACAGCAATGATTTTACAGTAGTAGTTACAGTATAATGTCCTTTACATTTCCAAACTCCAGTCATGGTTATGGGGACATTTAAGTTGTTGTTTTGTGTGACTGCACACTGCCCATCAGAGGACACTCAGTAAGCTGCACAGCAGAAGTATGAATCCAGTTTCATTTACAACAACAGTCACCTGGAAGTGAAACAGTTAGTCGCAAAAATGGTGGAAATTGAATAAATTGGAAAATAGTATTTTAGTATTTAGTATTTATTTATTTATTGTCATTGTCAAGAACAATGAAATTTTCCAATTTAGAATAAATCAAATGATTAACATTTATGGTTTTATTTATTATCTATGACAAAGTGTGTACAGACTGTAAGGACGACTGTATATTAACTGTTAAGCTCACCCTTCCAACATACGTCTGTGTGCATTACTGACATGATGTCAACACATCAAGGAGTTTATGACTTCTCTGTTTTTCTTTTCTCAAAGATTTCACAACATGTGAAGTTACAGCACAGTTTGTCCAAATGTGTACTTGTTTTTTCAGCCCGGCTGATTTTACAGCATCCACATTAGCTCAGGTAATAAAAGTACAATCATCACACAGACCGGAAGTGAACTTTAATGTTCCAGGTTCTGTTGAAGTCTTGTTAGATGATGTGAATCATCTCATGGGTCTTATTAGCAGCTCCTTTTAGCTTCTGTGATGCATTTACTTCTCTCACCTTAAACTAGACGTTAGTGTGGTCAAAGTTAACCCGTGTCCTGTTGCCATTTGTATTTCTAAAACCCAACTTCAGTGTTCACCCTGTAGACTCTCAGATGGAAACACCAATGAATTGAGACATTCACAGATTTTATCAGAACATCTTTAACGTCTTTGTTGTTTTTATGTTTTACATAAAAAACTTTAACATTTTATATTTTCAAATGAAAACACAGCAACATGAAAAGATATTTTTCTTTAATGTTGTTGCTGCAGCAATCTCAAATACTAATTATTCTGGGATTTTATGTTCAAACTGTGATTTTCCAAATGTGTGTGGAGTAAAATGAGCTTTCTCTGATGGCGCAAATGTTGTGACCAAGAATCATTCAGGGTTATCAAAACAAACTGTTTTAATAGCAGAAACAGTTCTCAGAGGTTACTGGTTTAAAGGCCATTTAAACCAGTTAAAGTCTAGGAGACAGCGGGAAAGTGGTAGATTAGTGAAAGAGAGAAGACAATAGGGGTGGGGGAAAAAATCGATACTGCGTAGTATCGCGATATTTTGTTTGCCAATAATGTATCGATACAGGGACAGCAGACATCGATATTTTGTTCCAAAAACTTCCAGTCCACCAGATGGTGCGGTTGAGCTTTTTCTCTAGTGAGGTCAGCAGAGGTTAGGTCAGCACATGGGAAAATTGATCAAACAAAGATGGAGGAAGAAAAAGAGATCAGGAAAGCGCCATCTGCGTTTAAATCAAACATCTGGACGTACTTTGGATTTTTTAACAAGGATGGAACAAATGAGATGGATATGACACACGGGATTTGCAAGGTGTGCCGTATGAAAATAAAGTACTCTGGGAATACTACGAACATGAGGGCCCATCTTACACGGCACCATCCAAATATAGCATTAACCGCGGACGGGAAAGCTAGCTCTGAATCAGCTCCACTGAAAAATCAACCAACGCTGGACACTCTTAGCTTAGCAAAGCTATCTCCCAATTCAGAGCGAGCTAAGAAAATAACACAATCTATCACGTACTTCATCTGCAAAGACCTGCGTCCTTACAACATTGTGGAAAACGAGGGCTTTTCTTACATGATGAAGACGCTGGAACCCAGGTATGTGATACCATCACAACGTTTTTTCGCGGACACAGCCGTACCCAATCTCTACATAGATGTGAAGCGTAAAGTTGAGGACAGTTTGAGCACAGCAGAAAGGGTTGCATTAACTTGCGACGCATGGACCTCGCGGGCTGTGGATTCATATGCGACTATAACAGCTCATTATCTCACAGCGGACTGGCAACTGCTGTCTTACGTTCTCCAAACTCGAACATTACATGAAAGTCACACCGGAGCGAACATTGCAAATCTCCTGCAAAATGCAGCACAGGAATGGGGGATTGCTGACAAAAATCTGGTGGTTGTCACCGACAATGCTTCTAATATGACAATTGCCACTCAGCTAGCGGGATACCTGCATGTGAAGTGTTTCGCCCATATGCTCAATCTGGCATCACAACGAGCCTTAAACCTGCCTGCAGTAGCCAGGGTCTTGGGGAGAGTGCGGCGCATAACTGGGTTTTTCAATAGAAGCACAGTGGCAAACCACGCTCTGGAGCTCTTTTTAGGGCAGCAACAAACAGGACAGTTTACTTATTTTAATTTAAGACATGTTTTATTTTATTTAAATTTAAAACTTTTTTATTTAATGTAAAATTATATTTTGTTTTAAGCTATAATTGTACCAGATAGTTACATTCAGTTAAGTTGGTTACTAGACTGTTATACAAACCGTTCACTTTGTCAGCAATAAGACTGACTGACATGAGAGAAAGACTGAGTGTGAGACTTTATTATTAGATAAAATGAATAATGATAAAGTTTACCTTTATGGACAAAATCTGCAGTAGAAAAAATATGTGATAAATCACAAAATATTGTATTGCAATACCCAGAATATTGCAAAAATATATAAAAAAAAAAATCGCAATAATATAGTATCGTGAGTTAAGTATTGTGATAATACCGTATCGTGGGGTGTATGGTGATTCCCACCTCTAGAAGACAACTGAGGCAACAGTGGAGGAGGGCCTATGAGACAGAAAGGGAGGGACTCACTGCCCTGCAGGAGGAAATAAAGCAACAACTTACTAAGCTGCGAAGAGCAGAACACCTCAGACGACAACGTAAGAAGAAAGAACGGACAAGGACCCTTTTCTACAGCAACCCATACAACTTTGTTAAGGGCCTTTTTGTTGAAGAGCAGAGCGGGTGCCTCAAAATGCCCATAAAAGACCTGGAAGATCATCTGAGGAAAGCTTACTCTTATGATCAGAGGCATGAGCCAGTTACCATTCCGACTGATATGCCACCCATCCAGGCACCTGAACACCAAATGGACATAAGACCACCTACATGGAGTGAAGTGGAGAAGGTGGAAGGCTGGAAGATCAAGGTGCGCCCGGTGGAAGTGGGGTGCAGGGGCTTTGTTGCCAGCATAACAGCAAAGCTGCTTAGAGAGATTGGGATCAGAGGACCAGTCACTGGCTATGGTTAAAAAGGGCTGACATTACCTAAGGCAGTCAGCTAACTGCGAGAGAAAAGAAATGTTCCGCCCTACTCCCCTCTGCTCTTCTTCCCTTTTCTGGGTGAAAGTGGGAAGGTAGAGCGTACAGCCCAATCTGGTTGGGAGGTGTGGGAAGCCAGGTCGGGTGCCGCCCTTCCGGCTCTCCTCTCTGCTCTCTCTGATCGTGTCCCTTTTGTCGTACTCCTCTCTGTCACCTTTTCTATCCCTTTGAAGAAGTGAGGCTCCATAAATGCTAAAGAGGTAAGTATTATTTCTCAGTTGCAGTGAATAGATAGAAGAAAATAAACTGTAGAAAACTAGACAGAAGAAAGAAGAAGAGAAATAACATTTTAACATAAACCAGTGACACTCCAGGGCCTGATCAACCCTGGCAGGGCCTCCTTGGATGAGGGTGTCTAGTGATAATGGCCGAAACATCCGATGAATCCAAGGTCCACTACTGACGATGTGTCCCAAATTTAAAATGATAATCTAGATCAGATCTGTAATCCCTAAACCTAACCAAGGAAGAAAAATGGCAGATTAGCTTGGGTAAAAGACCGAAAGTTGAGGCACATAACGATGTGTGCTGCTGGCAAAGTTTCTGGGCTGCCTTTCCTCATAACAGCCATCCCTCAAGAGTCTCTCCATCTAAAGCAATGCATTATCAGGGACTGTAACATCTAGTCCTTTTTGTAACAACATAATGTTAGTGTTACAAACACATTCTTCTTCATGTCTGTTTACGTGGTTTTTAAGGATAAAGTGATTTTCAGTAGTACAAGCATCATTTAATCCCCAAAAGTTGATTCTGTTCATCTGCATGTAGCGTAAACCACAGCCAAATACGGCGAGTGTCCTCAGCGGCCAGAAGAGAGAAGGATGCCACACCATGGATGTGGACAAGTGGGTGAAGAATTTGTCTGACACACAGCTCACCCAAGCAGAGAAAAACATCCTTGCTAAAGGGTTGAATTTTGCTGTGACGCAGAGACAAATCTGATCGGAGCTGATCACAGCCACAGAAACTGCAATTCGAAACAGCAACAATATTGCAAAAGTGGAAGCAGAGCAACTACGGCCTGTCTCAGCAATGCAAAGCCCCCAGCATCCAACATCAGCATGGAGGAGAGGAAGGCACTCACATCACTTGGTAATGACAGGCAAGGGTATGTGCACAGTTTTGCTAAACCAGAAAGACTATCAAGAGAAAATGTTGTCACTGCTCAGTGGTGAAAATACAAAAAGGGAGGCAGAAGAACAGCACATCAAGAAGGCCCTGAGTAAATGTAGTTGTCCCACCTGGACTTTTGCCAAAGCTGGGAAGACTCCTAAAGAAAGCTCCAGCCGATCCAGGAGAGAAGGACGACCGTTGCCTAAGAGAAAACCTGTAGTGATCCCGTACATGTCAGGAGTATCAGAACTGCTGCTTTCTAAACACTGAGTTTCTGTGGCTTTTAACCCCCAAAACACGCTAACCCTTATAAATCACTGGTTTGACACAAAGTATCCACAGAGTACCACCTCTCTGCTGTTTTTAATGAAAACATCATTGGGTTCAAAGTTCACAGAAGGCACATGAAGTTTCAAAGTTCGTAGGCAGTCAGCACTAGACATGGCAACACTCTAATCTGGCAACACACAGACCCAGATGGTGTGGAATCCTCACAGCTGCAGTCTTATCTTGTGTAAACAGAGCAAAGCAGAAACTCCTCTGAGTTTAATTCATTTATGATTTATTTCTATAGGACAGAGTCACAACAACACTCGAGCCCAACAATAAAACAATCAAAGCACAGGAAGGACAAACTGGGCTTTAATAGGAAGAAACCTTCTGCTCAATCAGGCTCAGGGAGGCGTCGTGTCTGATGCCATCAATAAGGGCTGAAGAGAAACGTAAAGCACAGGAGTCAGGACGTGAAAGGCTCACAGCTTGTGAAACCTCTGGCAGGTTAATGATTAAACTAGTTCTGTTTATTGCAAATCACAGAGAGGCTGCAGTTTTCAGTTTTCTGGTAGTTCGAAGTGAAAAACAATGCAGCGTGTGTGTGTGTTGGACTTTGAGGAGGAAGCCAGGAAAACTCTTCCTAAAGCTGTGTATGACTACTACCGCTCAGGAGCTGATGAGCAAAAGACACTGGCTGACAATGTGGCTGCCTTCAACAGGTAAAACACAGACGTGTGAAGGTCACTGTCGTTGATGTGGTAATACAAAAATACTGAACTGAACATTCAGAGTAAGAATTTCTACAAACCGTGTTGGAGCCTGAATCCAAAGCTGAAATTACACACAGCAGCTGCTCTGGACTCTGATGCTTGTCTTTTTATCATTTTACATTATTTATGTGCTAACAGGTACGTTTAATGTGTAATGAATTACACTATAGGGACATAAGTACCACACCTGTTTATCTTTGGATCCAGGTGTTTTCTGTGCCATTTCCACAGGTGTATAAAATCCAGGAGTTAGCCATGCAGGCTGCCTTTACAAACACACTACTGCAAACCTGCAGAGCTCCAAGCCTCCTGCGCTGGAAGCTTAATGGCTTTCAACAGCTGTGTAATATGTAATTCAGATAAATGTAACAGCCCAGTACTTTGTCTATATATATATATATTGATGTGCTTCTACCAAAGCTTTCAGTTGTAGAAATAACGTGTTTTTTTTTTTGTTTTTTTTTTTAAAATTAAAAAAAAAAACAAAAAAAGGATGACAAAGGATGAACTGAAGCTCCGCCATCACGTGATGTCACATGCTGCTGTTTCTGATGTCACTTCCAAAAAAAAAAAGAAATAACGTGTTTTCTTTTCAGAATCAGTCTGTCTCCGTTTTTCAATGGACATCAGAGTGTGAATGAATCTTTGTAAGTAAAAAGAAGCTGCAGAAGTGTAACTGTAGAATGACCTCTTCCACTATTACACACGTGTGTAGGTGGTATCTGGTTCCTCGAGTGCTGAGGGACGTGTCTACAGTGGATCTGTCTGTCTCAGTGCTGGGGGAGAAGCTCAGCATGCCGCTCTGCATCGCTGCCACTGCAATGCAGAGGATGGCTCATCCTGAAGGAGAGACAGCCACAGCAAAAGGTTAACACACACTAAAGACACACGCACAAAACTGGGAACACAAAATGGAAAAAATGTAGCCTTGGTTTTCCAATCAGGTAAAATGAATGGATAAAATAACCCAGATCGTTTTATCACAGTACAGCTGTGCTATGTAGAGACAACATCAGCCAGAGTGTGCAGGTGTCTGTAAGTTATTACTTCTGCATCTGGTGCTACAGAAGAGGAGCAATCATAAAACAAGTGGCAATGTTTCTGTTGGCTCAACAAACAACAACAAACACACAAACTGTGCAATCTGCTGCACAGTGTGATGCTCGCTGAAGGTCCAGCCGCTGGATTACTCAGGAGGAGAAATGCGTGCAGGTATCTGCAGTCAGAGACAGAGAACGCTAAGAGAGGAAGATGAGAGGTAGTATTTTGTCATGGTTGGCTGTGTGGCAGGCAAGCAGAAGTGGTGGACCCAAAATCGACCCAAAATTCGGCTGCTGCTGGGCGACCTGGTGCCCGCGGGCACCGTGTTGGTGACCCCTGACTCAGACCATTATATTTGTTCGCAGATGTTGGCAGCTGTCAGCTAATAGTTTTCAGCTATTTTGAAACCAAAAAAGAAAAAACACATTTTATCCATAATAGCAATCGAACTGAAACAGAAAATGCAAAATGCTGTTTATGGTCTCCTCACAACAATGACAAGAAAAATAAACTGGGCCAATATGGCATGTTTGTTAATACAGAGACACACATGTTAATGTGATCTCTGGTCTCCCACTCAGAGACACAGGTCTCCCAGTGTCCAGCATTCAGACGGCTACGTGAGGACACTCTTCATGTGAGAGAAAATCTGCTCACACAGATATGTAGAGCCAAATACTATCAATAAGGCCTCTGCAATGTTCTGAAGACAGTTAAACTTGTCAAGTAGTGATGTCCAGCAGGTGAACATGCAGCTCCATGAACACACACAGCTGTGGATTCCAGCTGCATCTGTAGTTCTGCAAACTTTGACCCCCACAGTGTCAAGCTTTTCAGTTCAATCAGCTGCATTTCGATGTCCTCTGTGTTCAGGCAGTTAATGCGAGACAAACCCAGCTCCTCATTAAAGCTTTCTGGTTTGATCAGAAAAGAAAACATTGGTCCATACACCTGAAAGTCCCAAAAACGCATTGTGAATTCTGTCTCAAGTCTACGGATGTATCCGTGTATTTCCGTGGTGATGATGCACTGAGAAGTGAGAAGGTGAGAAGTTCGGCCATCCGGGAGGGGCTCAGAGTAGAGCAGCTGCTGCTCCACATCGAAAGGAGCCAGCTGAGGTGGTTCGGGCATCTGACAAGGATGCCCCCTGGGCGCCTCCTGGGTGAGGTGTTCCAGGCATGTCCCACCGGGAGGAGGCCCCGGGGCAGACCCAGGACACGCTGGAGAGATTATATCTCTCGGCTGGCCTGGGAACGCCTTGGTGTTCCCCCGGATAAGCTGGAGGAGGTGGCTGGGGAGAGGGAGGTCTGGGCCTCTTTGCTTAGGCTGCTGCCCCCACGACCCGGCCCCGGATAAAGCGGATGAAGATGGATGGATGGATGGATGATGCACTGAGCTGAAAGCTCCTGAAGCATTTGAAGTATCTGAATGTGGAAATTTCAACATTGACTGATAAAACTGCCAGCTAGCAACGTCCCTCTCACCGGTTAGCTAAGTTACTTTTAGCCAATTACAAGTTGAATAAGTTGGGGTTGTTAGCTAAGATACCGTCATTAAGAAGCGCCACAACTAATGTATTTATGCAAACTCAAGGAAAAGGCATAAAGCCTTTGAATGAAAACAAACGCTCTTGTGACAGTGATGTACAGTCTTGTTGGTATATGTATGATTTCTATACATTTTGCATCAGATAAAAACTTTGGTTGTAAGATAATTATTTATTAAAGCTAGACATTTTAAATGAGAATAAGAAAGAAAAGTATTTCTTTGTGCCCCTCTTACAAAGCTGTTACCAGCTGTCAGCGACTTAGAAAAGGATCCTGGTGTTATTTGTCTCTCAGAAACAGTTCATAACTTCCCTTCAACTCATTCATGTCACCTAAAAGGTAAACCTGTTTCTCCATCACCTGTTCAGCTCTGATGATTCAGTAAGGACATCTCCTGGTTTCATCTTCATGTTTCCCTCTCACCAGATATACAAATCGATATCATGACCAGCAGCTTTACAGCTGTGGCTCCAGCAAGCATCAGCTGATACTAGAAATTAATGTTAAATAAATTCTAACAACAGCCGATCAAGCTTAAACGTGTGTCAACTTGGACATCCGGTCAAACTGACGCATGCGTGCACTGCTTCTCGAGCCAATTTTGAACTAGTTTTGTCATAATTTTCGGTGCTTTTGCTTGCTGTTAATTTCGAACCAGAACCAGTGAGTACCACATGATTACAAACCTCGGTGAACACTGCTTAATTTAAATCATCACAAGAGAAAAGGAAGAAAAGAAAGAAAGAATAAAAAAAAGAGAAGAAGGAAAAAGGAAAAGGGAGGAGAAAAAGAAAAAAGACAAAAAAGAAAAAGAAAAGAAAAAAAGAAAGAAAGAAAGAAAGAAAAAGAAAAAAAAAGTATCCTTTGTGTGGGAAATCCGCTTCATTAGGGTCATGACGCGGGCGAGATTGCGCTCCCGGGATGAGTCCGCTGGGTCCATGTACTGGTCGCGTCGTTCTGTCATGGTTGGCTGTGTGGCAGGCAAGCAGACGTGGTGGACCCAAAATTGCAGGACTCTTGGAGATGGGAATAAACTGAAAATGCAGCTTTATTGCTGGAGGAATGATTCACGAAATAAAACTTACAAAAGCAAAACTCCAACCCGAGGTGCTGGAGGACAGGACATTACAAACACACAGCAAGTTGAGGGTACGACGCGACACTGACACAGAGAAACACAGGGCTTAAATACACAGATGGCAGTAATCAAGGGATGAGAGACAGGAGGGGAACACACCTGGGAGAAATCACAGCTGACGAGACAGGGGAAACGTAAACTGAGCACACTCACATACGACAGAGACCTTCACAATAAAACAGGAAACTCAGACACATGGAACCAGACAAGACATTGAACTAAACAGACAGATTAACAAACAGACGGGGTGACACCATAGACAGACAGATACAGACGCAGACTCAGAGGCAGACCGAATATAACACGTAGAACTCGAACAATAATAATAATCATGATAATAAATTGGAAAATGCTAATAATAAACTTAAAGCGCTGGGTCACCGACCCAGGACCATGACAGTACCCCCCCATCAAGGGCTGGCCCCCGACAGCCCCAAAAGACAAACAGACCACCAAGCCAGGGTGGGCGGCGGGAGGCACAGGACGGAGGGCCCAGAACAGAACAAAAGAAGAGCCCCCCCAGAAACCCCCAAAAAATGTCCAAAAACCACACAGGGGAGCAGAGTCCAAAACGTAGGTCAGGTCGTCTGTCTGGGGACCGATAGGTCAGAAGGCCAGCACAGTTCATTTCGGGAGGCCGACCGTGCGAAAAGCAGCGGCGGTGACGGGCAAACAGTTCTGGAGGCCGACCGTGCGCATGGCAGCGGTGGCAACAGAGCAAGTCCGGGGGCCGACCGTGCGTATGGCAGCGGTGGCAACAGAGCAAGTCCGGAGGCCGGCCACGCAGAAGGCAGCGGCGGCGTTCAGGAGGTCGTCCACAGCGGCGACGACGCCCAACTAGAGGCCAGGAAAGCGGCCAGCAGAGACGAGGTGGAACAGGACGAGCTGGAACTGATGATGGTGTGGCAACCGCAGGACCAGACGAGGCAGGACCAGACGAGGCAGGACCAGACGCTGAAGCCGGACCTGGCGTGGAAGAAGCCACTGCGGCTGGACCAAACGAGGCTGAGGCGGCTGAAGGCGAGGCTGGACCAGGCGAGGCTGGACCAGGCGAGGCTGAAGGCGAGGCTGGACCAGGCGTGGGTGAAACCGGAGCTGGACCAGGCGTGGGTGAAGCAGTAGCTGGACCAGGCGACGGCGTGGGTGAAGCAGTAGCTGGACCAGGCGACGGTGTGGGTGAAGCAGAAGCTGGACCAGGCGACGGCAAGGATGAAGACACAGAGGCTGCAGCTGGCGAGGATGAAGACGAAGAGGCTGCAGCTGGCGAGGATGAAGACACAGAGGCTGCAGCTGGCGAGGATGAAGACACAGAGGCTGCAGCTGGCGAGGATGTAGACTCCGAGGCTGCAGCAGGCGGCGGCGTGGACGAAACTGTTGATGCCGCTGCTGCTGCAGGTGTGGATGAGGCTGCTGGTGGAGCAGCTGGTGGCTGGACGGGCTCCTCAGGCCCCCCAGCTGACGAGGAAGGTCGCTGGACGGTCTCCTCGGGCCCCCCAGCTGGCGAAGCAGGAGGCTGGACGGGCTCCTCGGGCCCCGCAGCTGGTGAAGCAGGAGGCTGGACGGGCTCCTCAGGCCCTCCAGCGAAAACAGTCTCAGGACCAGTGGGCACAGGGGCCCCTGGAACACACAGGACAAAACCAGCAGGCGCGGGGACCTCTGGCAGGGACAGAATGGAACCAGCAGGCACACGGGCCTCTGGCAGGGACAGAACGGAACCAGCAGGTTACTCACAGCTGCTGATTGCTCTGGGAAGGGGCTGGAGTGCGGCTGTAGCGAGGAATGGTGATGGCGCCGGTGCCGTTTCCTCCTGGAAGTGGGAGTGGAAACTGCAGAGGAGAATGGCGATGGCGTAGAGGCCGACTCCTCATCCTGCGCCCACATGGCCGCAAGGAAAGAGGCTGGCGAGCGACAGTTGGAGCAGACCGGAGTCAGTGGTTCACTCGGTGGCAGCGGCAAGGGGTTGATATCCTGCCCGTGGCGATCGCTGTGGTGTCGCAGAAGGCTCCGTGTTCGGCTGCTGCTGTGTTGCAGGGAGCTTACACTGCTTCGCGGCGCGCTCCGTCCGTTGCTGCTGTTGCTGCGGAGGCCTCGGAGTGGAGTACTGCGAACGAGCAAAGGCCGCTAGCTCCTGAGCCTGAAGAACCTCCTGGGCTTCGTGCATCTCGTCAATTAAGCTCATGAATCCCTTGAGTTGGCAGAGATGTGGATTCCCCTCGAGGATTGTTCCGATAGCGTTTAATCCGATCGCCATTGCCTTAGTATCCTTTGTGTGGGAAATCCGCTTCATTAGGGTCATGACGCGGGCGAGATTGCGCTTCCGGGATGAGTCCGCTGGGTCCATGTACTGGTCGCGTCGTTCTGTCATGGTTGGCTGTGTGGCAGGCAAGCAGAAGTGGTGGACCCAAAATTGCAGGACTCTTGGAGATGGGAATAAACTGAAAATGCAGCTTTATTGCTGGAGGAATGATTCACGAAATAAAACTTACAAAAACAAAACTCCAACCCGAGGTGCTGGAGGACAGGACATTACAAACACACAGCAAGTTGAGGGTACGACGCGACACTGACACAGAGAAACACAGGGCTTAAATACACAGATGGCAGTAATCAAGGGATGAGAGACAGGAGGGGAACACACCTGGGAGAAATCACAGCTGACAAGACAGGGGAAACGTAATCTGAGCACACTCACATACGACAGAGACCTTCACAATAAAACAGGAAACTCAGACACATGGAACCAGACAAGACATTGAACTAAACAGACAGATTAACAAACAGACGGGGTGACACCATAGACAGACAGATACAGACGCAGACTCAGACCGAATATAACACGTAGAACTCAAACAATAATAATAATCATGATAATAAATTGGAAAATGCTAATAATAAACTTAAAGCGCTGGGTCACCGACCCAGGACCATGACAGTATTTGAAGGGAAGAACTGCACATTTAAAGATTTGATTAATGTCATAATGTTTCATCACAAATTGAATCTGTATATGGGGTATTTTCATAAATTATGTATTTTCATATTGTGAGACATCCTACAATTTGTTGCATCAAAGTACTGGGTAGTTTTGTGCTGTACTGAGGTGAATTCCTAGTAAAGCACTGTTAGGCTGTTCCTTATGGTCAGACTTATGTTACGCAGTAGGTTACTTAGCATTTAAGATGATAATACTTAGATTAACCCACTTAATTCAACCTTTATAACAACTGTATACAGTATAAGGATGGTAGTGGGCTATCCCCAGTGGATAAAGATGGTACAAACAGCATGCTGTAAAGGACAGCTTGTGAAATGTCTGCTTCTATCTTGTTGGATTCAGTTTTGTAAATCCACAATGGTCAGCTGGTCACACCCTGCACAGCCTGTCCTGGAGCTCACATTACACATCACTGCGAGTTGTGAGACACTGCACAGATCTCAGGCTCCCACTTTAACCCCTGACTGTTCTCATTGTTCTGTGGAAGCAAAGTCGCCCTCAAACAGACAACAGCTAAAAAGTTCTCATTCTCATAACAGATTCAAGCCGAGTGAAAACATTCAAATTAGAATTTCAATTCAAAGATTCTTTGCCTTCTCATCTTTTTATTTTACTATTTTATTAGTCGATCACAGGGTTCAGTTATTTCCTCCGACATACTCCTACTGAGATACTTTGGGAAACTTTGGGAATCACCTTGTTGGTGCAAAAATATTGTTTTGTCTGTTACTGTGTTATCGTTGGCATTTGTCATAGATTTATTCTGTGACCATCTGCCAGTAAAATTGCTTAAACAAGCAAGTGAAAAGTCTTTGCCAGGTTTGATTCATCCTCTGAGTCAGGAGCCTTTTTTGTCAGTTTAGTTTTATTGGTAAATTTTCCTTTCCGGTTGTTCTGAATTTTTTGTTGCTGTTCTGGTTTATAAAGCGTCCATTTAGTCCTTTTTTCTTCGTGCTGAGCTTCCTTTGGTGTGTCACCTCTTCCATAATGTAGATTTCCTCTACAATCTGTGTCCACTGGTCCAGGGTAGGAGGATCTTCTTTTCCCTATCCCTTGGTGATAGCCTTTTTCCAGCATTAGTGATATTTTAACCAAATATCTGTATTTTAAGGTGCGATCGTGGCTCAGGAGTTGGTAGTTTGTCTTGTAATTGGAAGGTTGCCGGTTTGAGCCCCGGCTCGGACAGTCTCGGTCGTTGTGTCCTTGGGCAAGACACTTCACCTGTTGCCTACTGGTGATGGCCAGAGGGGCCGATGGCGCGATATGGCAGCCTGGCTTCTGTCAGTCTGCCCCAGGGCAGCTGTGGCTACAACTGTAGCTGCCTCCACCAGTGTGTGAATGCGAGAGTGGAATTGTTTTTTTTTTTTTTAACTTGAGTATGAACTCATACAAAAAGCAGCAAGATATTTAAAACAACTGTTTTATTGATTAAAAAACACACTATATCGGATTCATATTGGTATCGGCAGATATCAAAATTTTTGATATCGGTATCGGACATAAAAAAGTGGTATCGTGCCATCTCTACTAACAACAGCTGATCAAGCTTA
Organism: Maylandia zebra; assembly: GCF_041146795.1. Lineage (NCBI taxonomy): Eukaryota > Metazoa > Chordata > Actinopteri > Cichliformes > Cichlidae > Maylandia > Maylandia zebra. The sequence goes on from NC_135170.1 coordinate 3,628,955, forward strand.
AACGTGCTGCTGTTGTTTAGCGCGACATCTGCTGGTTTCCTCTTTCTGGCGCAAAGTGGACGATCAACAAACGAGAGAGACGATCAGCTGATCATTGATCAGTTTCATGATTGAAGCAGTAACGGGAGAGGGAGGGGGGAGAATGAGAGAAGAAGAGGCAGCTGTGCAGCGTAAACACAGAATAACTCCAGCTTTGTCTTTTTCATTGTAGCTGAAGTCCGGAACAAACTGTGTTCCTTTTCACCTCAACACGAAACGCGTAATATTTTCTCTGAATACGAGACGATTCCGTTTTTTAGGAAACGGTTGGCAACTCTAATAATTAACCTTATAAACAAAATAAAGTTCAACATCAATAACATCATAGCACCACCCAGCTGTACAGAAACTCTATCATGCTAGCTAGCACGCAGCACGAAAAAGTCAGCATAACGAAAATAAACTCCACCTAAACTTGGTTCATATCTGACCCAGAGAGACTGCAGGTCATAACTTCTTACCTGAAGTTCAGTTCACCTGACACTCGGACCAGCGCCCGCCTCGGGTCTCTCCTCTTGCCTCCCTTTCCCTCCTCCACCTGCTGGCCTCCACCACTTGCTAATGTTACTGAATCTGTGGAAGCTCCGCGACAGCCACCACACGAAGTAACGAGTAACGAGCCTATCTAAATCCCAGTAACGACTAACGCGTTCCTGATTTTGGCATAATAACTAGTTACCGTGCTCGTTACCACAATAATAACGTAGTTACTGTAGCGCGTTACTTAATAACGCATTAGTCCCAACACTGGCCATTTCTCTGTCTGACAAAACTCTCACTTAGGGCTGCTCAATTAATCGAATTTTAATCACGATTACGATCTGGGCTTTCAACGATCATTAAAAATGACTGAGCCGATTATTAGCCCCTCCCTCATTTATCCGCGACACCTTAAAGGCCGTCTGTGAAAATATTGTCGGGCATAAACCGTCCGTGGCGCAAAAAAGGTTGGAGACCGCTGATTAAGAGGACCCGAGGGAAGCTCGGAAAGCTAAGCAGAAGTTATTTGGAGAGTGACTGCCGTTGGTTGAAAAGAGAGTTTAAAAAAAAACAAAAAAAAAAAACTTCAGTGGTGTTGCACACTATTTTATATTATTTTTTTAAAGTCATTGTTAACCCTTTAAAGCCGGTCAGAGCAGCACGCTCCGTTTTGCGTAACTATTTTTAAATCCCTGTAGAACCTGAACTGTAAGCTAGCGCAATAATTTGTTTTGCATATGAAACCGGAGGAGTTGTACTTACATCTGATGCCATCAGCTTGTCCTCGGTCACAGTTTCCTTCCACATATAGCTTTGCAAAAATTGCATAAAAAGCGCTTGCAGGAACAAAAACATAATATTCCAGAAACACGCTTTGCCGTTCCTATCAGCTGTTCGTAACACTTCCCACAGTGAAATGATGCACCTGCTGTTTTCTTTGCAAATTTGCATCATAGGATTGTTTTTTGTTTTTCCTGCAGTATATAAAAATTGCTGTATCTCCAAAATAAAACTATGAAGACACTCAAAATAAATTTCCTGTGGTGGGAAACTATTTTTTTGCAACTTTATTGTATTTAAAGTTTTGAGGGATAAGCCTCTTAAATTTCTCCAAGTAGAAATATATGTAAACAAAACAAAAGCGATTTTCAATTTTTTTTGTAGTTTATTGCACTTTTTTGCAATTTATGTAATTACTATGGACTTAATGCATACATATTATTAAAATATGGGCTATAACAGTTGTATTGATGTATAGCAACTTGAAATGCTCCCACAAATGGCACTACAGCATGTAAAAAAATAATATAAGCTCTGGTGGACTTGGTTCTATGGTAGGTCTTAAAGGGTTAAATAAATATCGTCAAATAATCGTGATCTCAATTTCAGTGAAAATAATCGTGATTATCATTTTTGCCATAATCGAGCAGCCCTACTCTCACTCACTTTTTCTCTGTGTGACTCAAGAGTGCCCCCCACGGGAGGAACATGAATATTCCAGCACGCTGAAGACATGAACACAGCATCAGCACACAGAAAAACACTGTGTCCTGATTAAAAGTTAATTAACAGAACTAAGATAAAAAAGGTACATTCTTCCCTGCTGTGCCTCATGTGTGCTACATGTTCACGGTGGCTGTTTCGATTATTCGAAAGTTCTGTATTGAAGACAAATACTACCCCCGAAAAAGTAAGTACATTACTTACAAGATGGATTCATGTGATTGCTTTCAAAATCATAGGAGCATGAAGGAATTACAGTTGTCAGAACATATATATCTATAAAATATGGCAATAGTTTTATCAAGGTCTTCTATAAGTTTGTTCTGATAATTATCTTGTTCTGTTCTCTAATCCTAAATAATTATAGTCTTTGCATGATTAATATATTATTCAGTGTTAAGTATCACTGTATAAACAGTGACACATCATTTAAAAAAAAAAAAAAAAAAAAAACCTGACATGAGGACATTTCCCTCGTGTCTCTCGGTCCATTGCTCCCTACTCATAGGTTAGTTTTCAAGTTTAATTTATTTTCATCTTTTCATTTTTTGTGTCAGCCTACTAAGCGGCTAGTCTTTGATTAAATTTACACTGCCTCAAAGCCTCTGCATTTGGGGCATCACAACCCTCACACTTCACACGTATGACATGCCCCTGTAGGAGTTTAGAGGTGTTTAGGAGTTTGTTCTTTACTGTGATTTTGTTGAGGCCATAGAAATCTATCTTTGTCTCTGTTCAACAAAGAAAAAACATCACCAATAGGAGAGGAAAGGGGCGGATTATACTGGAAGCAAGAGAGTGAGTGAAATATTTCTCCATAGCTTTTCATTTGGGTTCAGTTAAGTTGTAGAGACGACTAGTGGGCAAAAGGCAACTGGACAGATCTATGGAAAAATTATTAGGTAGGTGAGGAAGGGGAGAGGGCGAGATCTTTACTGAATACCTGAGTTGGGTTAGTTAAGTTAAAGTATTATCATAACCTCCTTTGAAACTTCTTTGGAAAAGACCATTGTCACCAGTAATATAACATTTCTTCACAGCATGCAAAGCAATGGGAACTGGGATGATGCTGAGTTCCTGGGCCACCTCAACAATAGAGGAAGTGATGTCAGCAATGACTACCTCACTGGGCAGTGGTGGTGTCCTCTGGCTGCAGCTCTACATCTATAAAGACAGGGAGCTCACGCTGTCGTTGGTGCGCCGGGCCGAGAAGGCGGGCTATAAAGCCATCTTTGTTACCGTGGATACACCATACCTAGGGAAGAGATTGGATGATGTGCGCAACCGCTTTAAGATGCCCCCACACCTGAGGTAGGGAAACAAAAAGAACAGTACAGGCTGTGTAATTACACCACGTTCCTTTGTAGCATCGAACTCTGAACTCTTCTTTCTCTCTGTGTCTTTGTGCATGTGTGATTCCAGCATGGCTAACTTCTCAACAGCCTCCCTGGCTTTCTCCGAGGGAGACTACGGCAATGACAGTGGCCTGGCTGTTTATGTTGCAAACGCCATAGACCCTTCTATCTGTTGGGATGACATCACGTGGCTGAAAAAACACACACGCCTCCCTGTGATTGTAAAAGGAGTATTAAATGGTAGATGGACACACACACACACACACACACACACACACACACACACACACACACACACACAGTTACAGATCATAGTGTGAGGAAAGAGAATCATGACAGTCTCACCATCTCACTCATATATCCACCATATTACCAAAACTGTTCACTCACCCATCCAGGTGTTCCAGTCACTTCCATGGCCACATGGAATCAGGTACCTGGAGGCAGCTTCTACAAACATTTGTGAAAGAATGGGTCGCTCTCAGCTCAGTTTCCATGGCCAAGCAGCTGCATCTAAGTCTTACATGAGCAAGTGCAAAGTGCAGTGTTGTGGGGCACTCCGCCACTAGACTGTCGAACAGTGCAGACATGTCCTCTGAAGTGACGCGTCATGCTTGTCCGTCTGGCAATTCCATGGACAAGTCTGGATGTGGTCAGGAGACTTGTCTGACTACACTGTGCCGACGTAAGATTCTGGTGTGGGGTTCTTTTTCAGGAGCTGGCTCAGCCCTTTAGTTACAGTGAAGGGAACTCATGCTTCAGTATACCTAGAACATACCTAGAACTATGTGGGAATAGTGTGGGGATGGCCTCTTTGTGTTCCAACATGTCTGTGCACCAACGCACAAGATTAAGTGAGTGTGGTGTGGAAGAACTTGGCTGGCAGGCACAGAGTCCTGATGACACACAACTCTATATTTTATCATCAACTCAGGACCATAGCTCCTACCCTCGTTTATAGAAAATAAAACGGTTTTTAGGTCTTACGGGTCTTAGCAAAAGATCTCCTACAGCTTATTCAGATGCAGGGGGCTGAATCAACCAGGTTCAAAAATGTTGAGAACATTGGTCCTGTTTTCAAATCTATACATTAGCATTGGATGTCACAATGGATGTATTTTAAAACTCTTCTACTAGTTTAAAAAGAACTAAATGGACTTGGACTGAATCAGCGTAATACTAAGGCATCCATTGTAACTTACACTATGTACTGAACTCGCAGTAACAGACCTTCAAAATATCCCCAATCAAGAAAAAAACAAAGAAAAATCATTTAGTCTTTTTTTTGTCATCAACTGTGGAACAAACTTTCTGAAAACCTGAAATCATCGAGTTTTACTTCGTTTAAATCAGGCCTCAAAACGTTTTATTATTGGAAGTAGCCTATTAATGAACCACATCTGCAAACTGATTTGATTCCATTTAATTTCTAGTGGGTGGTCCCTCATGTTCACCTTTTTGTGGTCTAAAAGTTAGATGTCAGAGAGCAGACTAAGAGTTGGCTACAGAGGACTGGATCTTCTCTTAATAAACTGTTTTGACATTACTTTTACCAAAGTTGTTGCAGAAATAACCTCTAATCTCTAATAAATATATATTACTGCAGATCTGCAAACACAGAAAACAACTCTTCCGATTAGAAGCAAAAAAGAAACAAGACTTTTCTATTTCTCTGATTAGTTTTGTACGGTTTATATCATGACCTGTATACATGTATCTTTATACTCCTTTCTATCCCTCTGAGTTGGCTTGTCTGGATAGTTGTATACAAATAAATTTGACTTAAGATGCTTTTCAAGTAGACTTTAAAGCATCCAGTGCTGCACACATCAGTGGTTATATTTTGGCAGTATTAGGAAAATGAAAGTCGCAGACATTTGGTGAGGTACATACACACTGGTTCCTCACAGGTGTACTAGGAAAACAATGCTATCAAGAGTAACTGTATTCAAATACAGAATATGCTCATCACACAGAAACCCTGAGCTTATTTCTCTGATTTTGTGTGTCAGGTGAGGATGCTGCCAAGGCTGTGAACTGTGGTGTCAGTGGCATCCTGGTGTCCAATCACGGAGCTCGGCAACTGGACGGGGTTTCTGCCACGGTCTGTGTGTGCATTTGAATTTTTCTGTTTTTGGGTGGATTGCAATTGAACTCTGACAAATACAAGTTTTCATTAAGCAGCCCTAAATGTTTGATCTTATATTAATAATAATAATAATATTAAAAATGTATAACCTGAATCTGTTTTTATACTCGGTGCGTCCATCCAGTAAAAGTGGCTTCACAGATGCATGAGGTGACCTGAAATGATTGTTTTGGATAAAACTGGGGCTCCCGAAGAAGGACCTGACTGCTGAACCCAGGATTGTCTTAAATATGTTTAAATATGAAATCTTATCTACTTTTCTTAAGACTCTCATTTCCTACTCTGCGTGCAGTGTTACGGTGACCGTTTTGAGTTTGAGTTCATGTTTCCTTTTGGTTTTGGAAGTGATTTATCTTTGAGGGCTTTGGTTGTAGTTATCATTTTGTGCCTCTCTTGTGGCCTTGCATATAAAATTCAGAACTGCAGGAAACCATTCCATCCTTTCCACCGGAGGTAGTCTTTAATAAAACCACACTCTGTGGGCACAAGCGTGGTTGGAGTTTGGTTCCAGACTATGGAGATAAAGGATTGTCAATCTCATCTTAATATCGCTTTGCATAGAGACTGCCTCGTGACAAGGACAGGCACAGAACAGAGGAGACATGTCCTCTAAAGTGGTGCAGCTTGGTTAGGTTTGGCTTGATTCTGCTGTGGTCTGTAGTAATAATACAAACAACTAAACAATCAGTACAGCAAGCAAGCGACATATATTCTATACACAAACATAAGATTACAGAACAGGACTGTATTCAGCAATCAAATGTATCAGTAACGTAAAACTAGCATAAAGTAGCTTAGTAGCATGAATGGTGCCTTAGCATAAGATTAGTGTATACACAAGTGAACAAATACATGTGCTAATATTTAATCTACATGACATCATCATAACTCACCTTCTGGCATTCACACAGAGCAGTTAACCAAGGAAATACAGCTATCCAGTAAAAAGGGCAAAAGAAAAAGATGTGTGCTATCAGCAGCCGTAATGGGAGAAAGTAGACATTATAAACATTCACCACATGGCATCAAACACAGGTCGTGCATTGAAGGAGCTCCAGTATAGAGATGGCTTTCACAGACTATCAGTGGATGAAACATAATACTATAGAGAAATAACCAACATGTAAACGGTGTGCTTTCTAACACCTCAGATGATGACAAGCCTTGTCTCTTTATGGGAGACAGCACCCCACATCATCACACCTTTTCCACCAAAACATGTTGCCCTCAGTATTGCATTCAACAAGTCTTCTCCACACTTCTACCCACCCACGTCCACCTGCCATAGACAGAATCTGGACTCATCGCTGAAATATGGGCCTGACGATGAAGGGCAGTCATGGCAGGACTCCTGGCAGAGACCAGACATTGGCTGTGTGCAGTTTGTTCTGGATTGTCTGGGTAGAGAGCAGTCAACCATATTGTCCTGAAAACCTTGACTGCAAATCTGTTGAAGGTTGCTTATGTTTCCTAAGTGCTGACAGGGAGAGGAAATGTTATTCTTGTGGTGTCGTCATCTTGGGACGCCCACTTCATGGCCTGTGTCTGACATCCCCTGTTATATGCAACTTGGCCTTCAATTTGAAGATGGTACTAGGGCACTCCAAATAATGCTGTAATTTGGGGTTTTTGGTTGTTTTAGGAACAGCAGCTTGAAAATGCCCTCTGGCACAGGCCCTATCCAGATCAGTCAAACTTAGCATGATGGGAGCAGACACCAACTGACTGCTGACATGCTCACTCAGGCACCAACCAGACTCTTAATTGTCAGCACTTGGGATACCAGCAGCTCAAAACAAGTCAAGTCACTTAAGTCAAGTGGCTTGTCATTTCAGCCATGTGCAGTGGTACAGTGTACTGTGAAGCAAGACAACGTTCCTCAAAGACCACGGTGCTACATATAACAGGCAATCAACACAGGAATACATAAAGTGCAAGTGTGCAAAAATTGCAACAGAAACAAAACAAAGACAGTGCAACACCAGACAGAACAGAACAATGCAGGCAAATGCAACAATGGGCTGTGCAAAAAGTAATTTGATGTACGAAGGGGTGTATGAGAGGACGTAAGTCCACTGCTCAACCCATCGATGTATTTTCTTTAAGAATGTGGCAACATTTAAGGGCAAATGAATCTTACTGTTGGAAAGACTGTTTATTGCCAGGAAACGTGGTTGCAATGAATAATCAACCAAACACAGATTTCCTTACTATTTGTTAAAGTTCATTTAGTTTGTAATTTGTGTCGTGTACTTTTGGTTTTCGTCTGGATTGGAGTCAATTTGTCTTTTATTCTATTTGATATCTGGTTTAATGTTTGTGAAGTTGTTGCTTTAGATCATAGGTGTCAAACTCTGGCCCCCAGGCCAAATTTGGCCCGCAGCCTAATTAACATTTGGCCCGCGAAGCCAAAACAAGTTACTATTAGAGCTGTAGATTCATTCTTATATCTGGAGGAATAAATATATTTCAATAAATATTAACGTTAGCCCACGACTTTGTTCCAGTTTTGAATTTTGGCCCACTGTTTGGTTGAGTTTGACACCCCTGCTTTAGATTAATTCTTTGTTTAGTTTAGAAGTCTTTATTTTTCTTTTCAAGTTTTATTGAATTCTTGTCGGAGTTTTCAGTATTTGCTAACTTTAGTTCCTGTAGACATTTAGTTTACTTTTTAGGTCAACACTAGTGTTATTTCTTGACGTGTGCTTGAACAAAATGTTAAACATCTATACCAAATTCATTTGGAACATTGATACATTAGAATTTGAGGATATGATTTGAGTTAATAATTGTCATTGTAGTTGATCACTGTGTGTTTTGTGTGTGTAGCTAGATGCCTTGGAGGAGGTGGTGAGGGCAGTGCAGGGTCGATGTGAAGTCTACATGGATGGAGGAGTGAGACGCGGGACAGACGTCCTAAAGGCCTTAGCTCTGGGAGCAAAGGCTGTTTTCATTGGTCGACCTGTGCTGTGGGGCCTTGCCTGTCAGGTGAAGCACTTCAGTAGCTTTTTTCCACCATCACATTTTTTGGGCTCCAAAATAAAGATGGTTATTTATCATCATCATCATCATCATCATCAACTTTATTTATAAAGCACTTTAAAACAACCACAGCTGACACAAAGTGCTGTACATTGGAACTGTAAAATAAAATTACATGAGATATAGATAAAAAACAAATAAAAGAAGAGTGAAATCATTAATTAAATAACTACTGCATTAAAAAAGAAACTAAGTCTCACTGAGGTTAAAAGCCAAGGAATAAAAGTGGGTTTTAAGACGTGATTTAAAAGTGGACAGTGAAGGGGCCTCTCTAACATGCATGGGCAAATTATTCCATAATTTTGGAGCCACAATAGAGAAGGTCCTGTCCCCTCTGAGCTTCCTCCTGGATCTCGGTACCTCCAGGAGCAGCTGGTCAGCTGACCTGAGAGACCGACAGGGTATGTGGGGATGAAGAAGCTCAGAGAGGTAAGGCGGGGCAAGACTGTGAAGGCATTTAAAAACAAACATAAGAATTTTAAAATTAACTCTAAAAGACACAGGCAGCCAGTGCAGAGAGGCTAGCACAGGGGTTATATGCTCTCTTTTTCGAGTTCCTGTTAGGAGTCGTGCAGCCGCATTTTGAACCAGCTGCAGACGTGAGAGCAATAACTGACTGACCCCCACATAAAGTGAGTTACAGTAGTCCAGGCGGGAAGAAATAAAAGCATGGATCACTGTTTCAAGGTGCTGCCTCGAAAGAAAAGATTTTAGTCTTGCCAGTCGCCTTAAATGATAAAAACTGGACTTCACCACTGCTCTGATTTGGTTGTCCAATTTAAAATCACTGTCCAACTTAAAACCAAGGTCAGTAACAACAGATTTAAAATAGACTTCCAGGGATCCTAAAACAACAGAGGAGGACTCACAGGGACCACTGGGTCCAAACACCAACACTTCTGTTTTCTTTTTATTAAAATTTAAAAAGTTTCGAGCCAACCAAGCTTTAATGTCATCTAGACATGTCAAGAGAGGTTTTATGGAGATGGCATCCTTGTGCTTTAGTGGCAAATAAATTTGTCAGTCATCGGCATAACAGTGAAATGAGATCCCATGCCTTCTAAGGATAGAACCCAGAGGCAGTAGATACAGAGAAAAGAGCAGTGGCCCTAAAATTGAGCCCTGTGGGACACCACATGACAGAGGAGCAGAAGACGATTCGTAACCGAGAAGGCTGACAGAGAAAGTTCTATCTGACAAATAAGACCTAAACCAATTGAGTGCAGTGCCACCAATACCCACTACATCATGTAATCGAGAAATTAAAATATTGTGGTCTACTGTGTCAAAGGCAGCAGTTAGGTCAAGCAAGACAAGAACAACATGGTTACCAGAATCACATGCCAGAAGGATGTCATTAAAAACCCTTAGTAATGCAGATTCTGTGCTGTGAAGGGTTTTAAAACCTGACTGAAAAACCTCAAAGATTCCATTTTCATCTAGAAAATCTTTCAGTTGACTAAAAACAATTTTCTCTAAAACCTTGGAGACTAAAGGCAGCTTGGAAATAGGCCTATAGTTCGCTAAAACTGTGTGATCAAGGCCAGGTTTCTTAAGCAGTGGCTGCACTACTGCATGTTTGAAATTTGCAGGAACCACACCAGAAGACAGACTGCTGTTAATAATGTCAAGGACATACTGTTGTATACTAGGAAAAATTTCTTTAAAGAATTGTGGAGGGACAGGATCCCGTGGAGAACCTGTGGGCTTAATATGGCGAACCACATCCTCTAACGAGGAGAGCGTCACAAGCTCAAACTGAGTGAAAACAGCAGCGCAAGGGACAGAGACAGAGGGGTCAGAGTCAGGAGCTGTGATAAGAGCCCTGATGGTGACAACCTTTTCAATAAAAAAGTTCAGAAAATCATTGCAAATCTCAGGAGAAACTTCCAAACAGACATTCAAAGGAGTATTAAGAACAGTGTCAATGGTCCTAAATAACACACGTGGGTTATGACAGTTGGAAGAAATAATATTTGCAAAATATTCCCTTTTTGCATCTTTAACAGTGTTCTGGTAGCGATGCCAGCAGTCTTTGAGAATTTGAAATGATACATGCAGTTTATCCTTTTTCCACCTCCGTTCTGCTCGACGACATTCCCTCTTAACAGCACGACTGCTCTCATTAAACCAAGGCTCAGGTTTAGCCTTAAGCTGCCTGGTTTTTAAAGGAGCCACAGAGTCCATGATTTTTTGACAGCAAGAATTAAACCAGGAATGTAGGTCTTCTGTGTCAGAGGAAACAAAGTCAGAAGGCCCGCCAAGCTGATTAAAAGCAGCAGAAAACTGCGCAGCAGTGGCGGGGTTAATAACCCGACAGCACCGAGTAGCAGCACCAGATTTAACTGCGGTATATGTCAAACCAACGTTGAATAACACAGGCATATGATCTGAGAGTGCACAGTCACAAATCTCCAAGTCAGTGACAGGCAGACCATATGACAGAACAAGGTCCAGTGTGTGTCCGTGCTCATGTGTAGGGCCACGTACGGACTGTACCAGGCTAAAAGAGTCAATAAGGCTTAAAAAGTCCTTTACCAGTGGCTTATCAGGACAGCATACATGTATATTAAAATCTCCAACAAGAAGAACACTATCATAGTTGGGCATAATCCCAGCTAAAAAATCAGAAAAGTCGTTTATGAAGTTCTTATTGTATTTCGGGGGGCGATAGATGACAGCGCAGAAAATCGGGTTTGTACGACTCACCTCAAATGAGGTAAGTTCAAAGCTGGAGAACGAAGGCTGTAGAAAACACTGCTTACATTTAAAATCCTTTTTGTAAACAGTCACTGTGCCTCCACCTCTGCCTGACGTCCGTGGCGAGTTAAAATAGCAACAATCCACAGGTAAAAGTTCAGATAGAACACTGGACTCACCAACACTCAGCCACGTCTCAGTCACACACAGAAAATCCAGATCATGGGAACTGAAGAAGTCCCGAAGAATAAAAGTTTTGTTTAAAAGTGATCTGGCGTTCACCAGGCCAATCCTAGCTGGAGCTGGAGTTGGCGCTCGGGGTTCAGGAGGTCCAGAAACCCGCCGCAGCGATCTCAGATTCCGATAATGTTGACAGCGGAGGTTTAGCCTGGGAGGGCATGGGCAGCGAGGCCGAGGAGCATCATCATCAAAGCCGACCACAGGCACCAAACAGGTATCAACAGGATCCAGAAAACGCCGAGACGCAAACAGCCTTGGCAAGAATCCATGCACTGGTCGGAAAACAGCAGAATAATTCTTTAGGTAAACCTTTAGCTTCACCAGGCGACCGCTTCGTTTACCCCGGCGACGAGGACGCTTTCGCCGGGAAGGTAGCGTGGGAACCCGGTACAGGTAACCCGGGGTTTCCGATGCAAATGGGGGCAGGGGTTGCTGCCCACCAGCTCCAAAGGACACAATATTTTGGACCACAGGTTTGAGGTCCAATAGTGTCTGGCGATCATACCTCAGCAGAGACTTTGTTTCATGAATGACACAAATTAAAAATAACATAAACAGGAACAAACTTGGCAGTGACAGACGAGCAGCCACACACACCGGCGCCATCTTGCCAATCTTCAGTGTGAGGTTTCCCTCATTTATAAAAACATCATCTTGATTTTCTATGTCTGCCCAGGGGGAACAAGGAGTTATTGAGCTTCTGGAGCTTCTGAAAGATGAACTGCGACTGGCTATGGCCCTGTCAGGTAACAAAAACACAGGAAATGTACTTTGCAGAAAAGTCACCTATAAACTATTTTTACAAACCCGTTGAATATAAACACAAATGTGGACAAAAAAAACACATTGTGTATTTTAAAGTGAAGACTAGGGTTAAGGTTTGGTTTCAGAAAGCAGCAATTTATCTTAATTTGTTAAAAAGGAATTATATTGTATGTTATTTAGTAGGGGTGCAACGATACTCGTATCGATATTGAACCGTTCGATACAGTGCTTTCGGTTCGGTACGCATATGTATCGAACAATACAAAATTTTTTATTTATTTTATCAACTTTCCTTCTGACTATGCTGTCTGCGTTGAGCGCTCAGTGGATCTGCACTCGACAGTGCAGCCTAGGCGGAGTAGTCGAACGCAGATTCACTGAGCGCAGAGCAAGCTAGCAGACAGAAGTTAAGCTCTCCTTGCAACATGGCAAATTGAACCTCCCCCACCCTCATTCAGATCTGGCGTTTGGAATTATTTTGGTTTTCATGTGACGTATGACCCTGAAGGTAAGCGAGTCATGGACTAAAGTAAAACAGTATGTTGGATGTGCCATGCAATGCTCAATTACATGGGTGGGAGCTAGTGTGTTAGCGCAGTTAGCTCGTTAACGTGTTGGCCGTCCAGCCCCACGCACGGGGCGATCCGCGGTAGCTCGTTAACGGAGATTCGCTGTGTTGTGGCGTTAACGTCATTTCAGATTAACGCTGACAGCACTAGTGGGAACACAACGAATATGACTGCACATTTACGCCGACAGCATCCTAGTGCAAAGACAAAAACAACAAGCACCATGCTACAAACTTTACCCGAGTCATTTAGACAGCCGTTAGCACAGGATTCTCCTTATGGGGACCTGATATGTTTAATATGCTGCTGAGAATATAGCCCAGAAGAAGCGTATAGTATAGCTTTTATTTTGGAAAGAGCCATTTCTCTGTAATAAACTCTCTTTTCCAAAGATGAGTGATTCCTCAATCAGATACAGGGCTCGCAATATCGCTAGCCCGACGTCCCAGGGCTAGCGATTTTTCCAGTCGGGCTACCAAAATCTATCTTTGCCCTGCCCGTCGGGCTATTGTAGGAAGGAAAAATATATGTCAATGCTTTTGCATTCTTTCAGAAATGTAGCTGGGTAATTATGTCATTGGCATCGGTGAGCCACTGTCAATATGTGACATATTGAAATCGCGTTTGAATTTGGGCTTGTTTTTTGCTTTCACTTTGCAATCGTGCGAACTGTGTATAGAGAGCGACAGCACTGATTGGTGAGTGGTGATAATTTGTGCACCAATTCCTCTGACACTCTGACCACTCCGCTAAACAGCCACCACAAAGCAACAAAAGAAAAACACAGTTCAACAGTTCAATCCCCCGGTCCAGTGGCAGCAAACACAGTTCTGGCGGCCGACCTGTAGGACGGCAAAACAAGCGGGACCCGCTGCGGGTTAGGCAGTGGCGGCAAAAAAGTTCAGGTGGCCTACCTCTAACCCCTTGATGGAAACGCAGGAGCTCCGGCGGGCGGCCATGGGTCCGGCAGCCGCGGTGGAACGGTTCTGGTGGCCTGCCACGGGTCCGGTGGCGGCGGCGTTGCTCCTCCGGCGGCCTGCCACGGGTCCGGTGGCGGCGGCATTGTAGCTCCCGCCTCAGCACAACCCATGATTCTCGATGTACCGGCCGGGCTGCAGGACGTGGCGGCCGGGCTGCTGGACGTGGCGGCCGGGCTGCTGGACGTGGCGGCCCCTCCGGCACGCCGACCTCCAGCTCTGGCTCAGCGGATCCCTCCGGACCTCCGAGCTCCTCCGGTGGCAGCGCGGGCTCACCAGGCTCGCTGAGCTCCTCTGCTGGCAACGCCGGTCCCTCCGGCTCGTTGAGGTCCGCCAGCAGCGGTGCGGGCTTCTCAGTGGGTGGCTCGCTGAGCTGCTCCAGCTCACAGTGCTCCTCCGGCATTAGCTCGCTGGGCTCCCCCGGCTCACAGTGCTCCTCCGGCATTAGCTCGCTGGGCTCCCCCGGCTCACTGTGCTCCTCCGGCTCGCCGAGCTCCTCCTGCTCGCTGAGCTCCTCCGGCTCGCTGAGCTCTACAGCTGGCGACGCGGGCTCCCCTCGCTCGCTGAGCTCCTCCGGCTCGCTGAGCTCCTCCGGCTCGCTGAGTTCCACAGCTGGCGACGCGGGCTCCCCTCGCTCGCTGAGCTCCTTCGGCATGCTGAGCTCCTCCAGCATAAGCTCGCTGAGCTCCTCCGGCTCACAGTGCTCCTCCGGCATTAGCTCGCTGAGCTCCTCCGACACGCTGAGCTCCTCCGGCCCGCTGTGCTCCTCCGGCATTAGCTCGCTGAGCTCCTCCGACACGCTGAGCTCCTCCGGCACGCTGAGCTCCTCCGGCTCGCTGAGCTCCTGCTCGAGCATGCTGAGCTCCTCCGGCTCGCTGAGCTCCTGCTCGAGCATGCTGAGCTCCTCCCGCTCGCTGAGCTCCTGCTCGAGCATGCTGAGCTCCTCCGGCTCGCTGAGCTCCTGCTCAAGCATGCTGAGCTCCTCCCGCTCGCTGAGCTCCTGCTCGAGCATGCTGAGCTCCTCCCGCTCGCTGAGCCCCTGCTCGGGCATGCTGAGCTCCCGCTCGCCGAGCCGCTGCTCCCGCTCTCCGGGCTCCGGCTCGCAGGGCTGCACGGCCAGCCGTGCGGGCACCTCCCGCTCCCTGAGCTCCTGCTCCGCTTCGCTGAGCAGCTCCTCCCGCTCTCCGGGCTCCTGCTCCGGCTCGCAGGGCTCAACAGCTGGCCGTGCGGGCACCTCTGGCTGCGCTTCAGCCACAGATGGATGATCCGGAGGCGAAGATGGTGATGCGGTGTCCGCAGGTGGGGAAGGTGAAGGTAGAGCCGGTGAAGAAGATGGCCGAGGGGTGACTGCATGCGGATGGGATGATGACGGCGCTACAACCGCAGATGGTGAAGCCGCCAGTGGCGTGGAGACTGCTGAATGAGGCCACGCTAGTTGTACTGTTGGCCGGCTTGCAGCAGCGTCAGCGGTGTCACCATCCACTGAAAACAAAAAAGCAGATGGGGTGAGAAATGAAAAAGTGTCCTTATTACTCACCACAGCCGGTTCTTGAGATGTCCGGGAGGGCGGCTGCGGTGAGGAACGCCGGCGGCGCGAACGCCGTTTCCGGGTAGACGTCGGGGCCGGCGTATCAGGCTGAAGAACCTCAGGCTGGCCGAGTGGGGGGGGCAGCCTGGATCGGAGAGTGGAGGTGAAGGGTGTTGAGCAGGAAATCCGCCACAATCGGAAAAAGATTGTCCAACACCCAGGGAAAACAAGTCAGTGTTTCCTGCAACCGCTTCTCCACAGCACAACGTAAACCCTCCGCGTGCGCTTCCAGCCACAGTTCACATAGACGATTTACTTTGTCTGTCACCTCCCTCCTGAACCTCTCCGAAAAGTCCGCTGGGTCCATCTGGCAGGATCGTTCTGTCACGGTCTGGAGGGCAGACCGTGGGGGATGTTGGAGAAAGGACCCAAAACGCAGACTTAATGGAATGAACAGTGGGTTTATTTACAGTGAGGTAATTGTACACCACACATTAAATCTCCAAAAGTGCTCCCTCGACTCCCGTGACGTGTCTTCTCCCAAGTGCTGGTATCCCGTGCTCTCTGCCCCTGTGCCTTCACACACCCCGTGTGTCTTGCAGTCCTGTGTTCCGCTGTCCTCCTGGGGAAAAACACAGACACAGCCGTTATGGCACCAACTCCGGCAGGCATACACTTTAACAACACTAGAGACACTGACGTGGAGTCTAACTCAACGATCCTGCACCGGAGGAAGCTCCATCGCTCTGTTAAGTAGCTCCCCCGACGATCCTGATCAGAAGCAGGTGTGTGGTAAGCTAGGCGTGACCAGCAGCTGGCAGGGCCACACCCATCAGGCCTGCAGGTGGCTGTCCTTCATCCTCCAGCCTCACACACACACACACACACACACACCAGCATGGAACACAAGAGCACAGTGCAGCAAACATACATCCAATACACTAATAACAATAAAGGTCCACACTGTTCACGAACCCCGAGTCCCCGGCACCGGGTCCGTGACATTATCAATCGTTAGCTTACTATGCAAACATGACAAGTGAAATCTCCCGCAGCTTAAACATGTGAGAGGTTGATCTGCAGAGAATCGCTGAGCGTTATGTGAGTGCATGTGTAAAAGCAGCAGGATATATATTTTAGTTCTGCTGAGCCAAATAAGACAGGTCAGGGTGAAGAAGTGACAGCCAAAGAAAAGCTTACCACAAAACGGAGAAGTTATGACAAATCAGACTATAAGGCAAAAAGAAAGTGCAGCTTTATGGTTTCATGGACAAAAGAATTTCTGTGGCTGCAATATGACGAGCTAAATAACCAGGGCTGCACATAAGTGGTCCGCAGGTGCACATTCGCTGTCAAAATAAAAAACACACACAAGATAAGAAGTTGCAACGCGTGTTTGTGTACATAAGATTTTCTGGAGGAGGACAGACATTTGTTTAGAACTATTAAAGATGTCGAAGAAGCTCCTTTAAGCAATTACTGTGATGTTCCTCCACCTCCAAACAAATGTCAGGAGTCCGAACCACAAAAGAAGCACGTATTCTCGGAAAAGTGGTTGCAGGAGGTGAGCTGGCTTCAAACAAATGATGAACGCACAGAGATGTGGTGCAGAATGTGCCGTGAAAATCCCACTCTAGCGGACAAAACCCTGCTTTTTATATGGACGCAAACGCGCGTTTGCGTCCATATAAATCCATATTAAATTTAAAACTGTACTTTTGAGTTAAAATATATATTCATAATTTTAATAAATGACAAATTAAAAAGGCATGAACATTTTTTTTGTATCGAAAAAATATCGAACCGTGACACCAAAGTATCGAACCGAACCGTGAATTTTGTGTATCGTTGCACCCCTATTATTTAGTTTATGTGAACCATATACTTATTCACGGCCACTTCATTAGGTATACCTGTTCAACTGCTCGATAATGCAACATCGATGAAATACCTTGCTGATGTCAGAGGAGAATCGCCAGACTGCTTAAAGCTCACAGGAAGTATATTAGCTATATTAAGAAAAATAACCACCCGTTACAACCAAGGTATCCAGAAGAGCATCTATCAAGCACATTGGGTTGCAACAGCAAAAGAACATACCAGTATCACTCCAGTAGCTAAGAACAGGGTTCACCATGTGAACTGTAGAAGATTGTGAGCAATGTTGCCTGGTCCGATGCCAGTATTCCTCAAGCTCGAGTCCACTACCACAGGCTTATGAGTTTGAGATTTCTGCAGAGTATGTTAGCTTTTCATAGGACTGCACTCATCTGGACAGAAACCTCTGATGTTGTGCTTGGAATCTGCTGAGGTTAAAGCTCCTAATGCTCCTATTACCACTTGGATTGCTTTGGACTGTACACACCTGCTCCAGTTCTGCCTTCTGTTCCCAGTATGCTCCTCCTATCTGCTGTCCACTGGGATTACTACAACTGATCTTCTGCTTCTTGTTAACCCCCATTATATCTGGATGGCTGACCAGCAGTTGCTTGTTTGTCTAGAGCTGTCTAGAACTACGGGAAGTTGTAACATCGCATCAAGAAATAAAGGATGTAATTAGAGCTTTTTCCACTACCGTTGAGACAAAAAGGCAGTTAGTGTTAAGATACTAAGGGCATAAACTGAATGAGTAGTGACTCCAATCTTGAACTAATCTCCTGGAATGTAAGAGGCCTTAGGAAATTTATCAAACTAAAAGAAGTTATGAAAAGACTCAAACAGTATCACTCAAAAGTAGTCTTTATCCAAGAAACACACTTACTTGTGAGTAAAATTACTAAGGACAACATGGCCAAGTCAGGTGTTTTCTAGCACACATCTCATCACATGCTAGGCGAGTAGCAATACTTATTTAAAACAAAACCAAATCTTAGACCCCACAGGGAGATTCATCATAATACAAAGCTCACTGATGAACCTGACTTTAGTTAATCTGTATGGTCCCCAGTCTTTACAACACTTTGTTTCTTTATATTGCAGCTCTTTGTGGTGATAGATTTACACTCTTCTCATCTGGAAAGCAGACGGGTTATCCAATAATTCATGTCCGAACTAAAGATATACGGAGACTAGAAAACCCAACAATGAGAAAATACTTTTGTCATTCAACCAGACACAATAGCTGGAGTCCTATAGGTTACTTCCTTAATTTCTCTTGTCCCCAGAATTAACAGTTGTTCATATAAAAAAGTTCTCCTATCTGACTACTCCATTAATCAGATGTTACTTTTAGTTGTAGCCCATCTGGCACATAAAACCAAGCCTTTGGTATGGCGCATAAAATCATTAGTGAATGAGAGGACAATAAATGAACTGCAGATAAAAACATTACAGTCTGGTCTAAAGCGCTTAGACAGAAATCAGTGAGTGAACATTCAAATGCCACAGAGACGTTAAACACAGGAAAAACACCCAGCACAGATGGAATCCCTTTAGACCTTTAAAAAATATTTAAAGTGTTATATGTTACTGGAAAGTTACACTTCAAAAGAACCAGTGTGTACATGCCAAGGCTGGACCCTCGCCCCTCATATCTCTGACAACAGAATAAGCAAATTAAGTTGACAGTGGACATTGTCCAAATGAAAGTGTTGAACTCCCCAGGTGCTCATTTGGCAACACCTCTGGCTATAAATATTTCCTTTTTTTAATATTTCGAAAGAATGAACCACCTGTTTAAACAATGTTTTAAGTTGCCAAAGACAGCCTTACCTATCTGTTGTTAAAATGACTCTAAAAACAGATGAATTGTGCAAACTACATGCCAACAATGAACTGTTGTGGAATCAATCATTAGATGTTCTATGCTGCCAATGTCTATGACTAAATGCATAAACAAGGATGCAAGGATAAAAACAATCTTCAATAAACGTATTTAAAAGAAAAGACAGCCCAGATTAGGCCCATCTTTACTATATCTCCCGTATGACAGACAGAGGAGGCCTGTGTATGCCAAATCTCAAACGCTCCTGCTGGGTTGCTCAGGTCTCTGCTGCCTCCTGCTGGTTTTCACCCACAATATCCCAAAACAGTAGCATGGAGTTCCAGGTGAAGACTCTCAGAGGCTCTGTCTCTACGCCATGGATAAGATATTTGTCGACCTTCAGCCAAGTTCTAACATGAATATAAAGCTCTGATTGTTCTGATTGTAGAGCTCTGTGATCAGCATGTGTTGATGATGCAGCTCAAATAGATCTTTTTTTATTAAGAAGCTTTAACATTTGTTTTATTATGTGGATCTGCTTAGCTAGTTTTACATTACATGTGCCTTTTTACTGCAATTGTTTTATATTAATTTCATTCATATGTATTGATGTTTTTTTTTTTCATTTCAGGATTTTGACACCATGTAATTTTCTAAACTGAAGAATCCACAAAAAACATAATGAAGTATTAAGTGGAACATTCCCACTGCCCAGTCCTTAAATACTTTAAAGCTCGGAGACTTTCTCTCAGTCAGCCTCAGAATATGACTTTGATAAGGGTTTTTTTCTGCTGGGAATGAGAGATGTAAGAAGGAATATGAAAACAAACTGATTAGAAATGTATAATTAACAGAACTAAAACATTAAAGTCAAAGACTGTGATATGTTGTTAAAAGTGGAGAAATTATTCTAGAATATTTGGTTCCTCCAATCTTGAAAACACAAGATGAAGTAAGCTATTTTATTGTATCAATATATTTAACCTGATTGAGTCTTGTTACATTTACATCAGTTCAGATTTCAGACTTTGTCATCACTGGGGACTATTTGACAAACATGGTTTTGTGTGTTTGTGTCCAGGTTGTCGTTCAGTTTCTGAAGTAAGCAGGTCCCTGGTCAGGAGAATGGACTTCACCTCGAGGATGTGAGAGAACTGAAGAATACACGAATCATTTTTTTTATGAATCACTAAATGAATTCTTGATGTCAAAACAAAGTGCTGTTTCCTGTTAAAAGGTAATGTTTTTAAAGTGGTGCTTTTGACTAGAGCATGTAAAAACTGATACAAAATACAGGACCGTAAATCTTTGGACATACAGTCTCCCATAAGACAAGCCCTGGAGCTGATTGTGAGTAATGAACTTGTATTTAGCATCTTTTAACTGAAACGCTCAATATTGAGATTAAATCTAACTGTGAATTGTTAATATAAATATGTTGTTTAATTGAGAAAAACACATTCGAATCACATCACATCTAGCCCCGTCAAAAACACTTAAGGATGAAGTTGTTTCGTTAGCAAAGTCGAAAATCAAGAGTTTTTATTTAGTTTTGACTTCAGATTTTCAATTTTATATCAGTTTTAATTCGTTTTTACCAATTGTTTGCTAGCTTAGTTCAGTTTTTATTTTTTTGAACATCCTTAGTTTCAGTTTAGTTTTGATTAGTTTCAGTTATAGTTTTAGTTGTGTTTGCAATAATTAAGTGCAACAAAATCCCAGTTTCATCACATCAGTCATGCTCTTCTGCTCATCCTTGGGTATGTTGCTATTGCAGCTACCATATCCCTGCACCCTGGACAGGCCGCCTGTCTGTCGCAGGGCTAACACGCAGAGACAGACAACTCACATTCCCACCTAAGGGGAACCTATGGGTTCTTTAAAAAAATAAAAAAATGAGGGCAGATGAACAACCATTGATAGCAGGCAACTGTAAAAGATATATCTTGGCCCCAATAAGACTATTAACTCTTGCAGCACCGGGTGCATTGCTAAACTTTTTGAAGGCAACTGACTCACACAGTTGTGTAGATATCCCAGTCTCAATAAACATATTCACCAACGCTTCCTCTCGTTTGTGACAATATTTAAAATATGTCATATTCCGTAACACACCAGCTGATTTGTTAAAATGGGGAAACGAAGGAAAACAGAACTCCGTGAGCAGCACTTTGTGGAAACTGTATTTGCTTTTAAGCTACATCGGTGTTTGATATCAAATACTAAGCAGACTGTACAGGCTGACCAGGGCGACCAGACCCCAACAAACTAGCACAGAGTTTGTGTGGCGCAACAGTCCGAGGTTATCTTGTCAGACACATTATATTTAAATGAAACGTTTCCAAATCAAGTAATAATAATAATAATAACAGGAAGCTGAATTTTGTTCCCTATATGATTTCATGTATTAGTCATTATATACTCACACACACACACACACACACACACACACACACACACACACACACACTCTCTCACACACACACACACACACACACACAGACACACACACACTCTCTCACACACACACACACACACACACACACACACACTCTCTCACACACACACACACACACAGACACACACACACACACTCTCTCTCACACACACACACACACACAGACACACACACACACACACACACACACACACTCTCTCACACACACACACACACACACACACACACACACACTCTCACACACACACACACACACAGACACACACACACACACACAGACACACACACAGACACACTCTCTCACACACACACACACACACACACACACTCTCTCACACACACACACACACACACACACACACTCTCTCACACACACACACACACACACACACCGCATTGAAATGGGAAAAAAATTATCTACTTCCCACCATGTTGACTTGTGACTTTCTGGTAACTCGTAACTTTCAGCATAGCACTGGACTGCCGAACCGTCGCTTGACTGCAATGTTGCATTAGTTAAAAGCCAGCCATGTCCTGCAGAGCCAGTCAAAATGTGGAACATTGTCTCAAGATGTTGGAAAGGACGACAAGTAATAAAAATGCCAAGTTATTACCTTGTGTTATTACCTTATTAATAAACTCCTATAGAGAGGTTGTTTCTCTTTTTTAAAATTACTACAGTATTTGAATGCAATCAGAGCTACCGCGTCACACTTTTTTTTCATGAACAGTTCACGAAACAGTGGGGGCGCGCATGACAGTTTTGGCTGACGTGTTACGTAGCGAGGAATTTTGACCTGACAGCTTTGCACGTTGAAATGGTCTTTACGAACACTGACTGCAATAACAGGGTTGAACGTCCAATCGCGTGTAGTTTACAGAGTGTTTTCAGAGGTATACTTACTTTTTTCAGCCTTTATCTCTCTGATTTTCTCTTTCATTCGTCTGCCGTTTTTCTTTTGTTACAGGGTGTAAGTCCTCTTCCAGTTTGATCTGTGGGTGTTTTGAGATATTTTGAGACAATAAATAACATTAACCTCTGTTTTTTTTCTATGTTCTGTTTTCCATCTTTCACTCTGCCATGCTCTAGATGGCTAAAATCCTTATTTGTAGTCATAGTAAAAAAAATACCATAAAAACAATCTGTTTCTTAGCAGGTCTTAAAATGAGGTAAATACAACGTCAGATGAACTACATATTACATACATATATCACATGTTATCATGTATAACACTGATATGATACACTGTGTCATTATTTATTTTAAAAAGCTACGCCAAAATGCAATTTACAGTGTGTTGAAAACTGAGTTCACCTTTATTGCTTTAATAGGAATTTAGAAGATATGTTGCAGCCAGGTGCTACTAATCAAATGTACTTGATTAAGAGGTGTTCACAACAGTAGGTGTGCACACCGCTGTGAAAGCAGCTTTGTCAGCTTGCAGGTCTGAAAGCTGTTTGTTAATGTAGCCGGTCTGGCCTTAAACTCTTATTGGTAAATGGCCTGTATTTATATAGCGCTTTACTAGTCCTTAAGGACCCCAAAGCGCTTTACATATCCAGTCATCCACCCATTCACACACACATTCACACACTGGTGATGGCAGCTACATTGTAACCACAGCCACCCTGGGGCGCACTGACAGAGTTCTCTGCGTTGTGTTGTGCGAATGACCAGAGGAGTCAGCTCTCACTTTGCCAGCTGGGTGGATTTATTCTCCCAGAACTCTCCTCAGCGGGGCCTCTAGGCGACTGTTTAAAATAAAAACAAAACAGTACAGCAACTTCACTTTACTGGACTTCTGCATGAACACCTCTCCTCAGCGGGGCCTCTAGGCGACTGAGGAAAATAGCACGCAGCTACAGGAAGTGACTTCGTGGGAAGTCAAAGGTCACACAAACAAAATAAAAGCTCCCAAAATATAAGTACAGAAAATAAACATATATAAATAAACACATATACATAACCAATACTGACAAAGCGAGATAACACTGCAGGATGGATCTTTGGTGAAATATAAATTATTTTTTAATACACCCGTTACATCCACCCCTCCTAGATTTCACCAAAATCCAGAACAGTCAGGTGAACAATCTAATTGGAACACAGGGACAAATCTACAGAATTTATGGTTCCTGGGCACGGGTTTAAACCTCCGAGCTATAAGCTCTAGTATCAGCTGTATAAGCCACCTACCAGATAGGTTCAGAAAGAGCATGAGGGTGATCAGGCCTCAGCCTTTCTTAGATCAGTGTGATGCCATTTACACCACACACATTCCCGGCCATCCACACACATCAATACCTTAAAAACACACTATGTATTTAATTGTACCATAATGATACTGTCCCTCAGAATCAAAATACAGAAAGATCTCTAAACACCTGGATTTACTTAAAACAGCGTAAGAAGAGACTGAGACCTTCTGCTAACTGAATTTGCCAAACGCTTAAAGCCAAAAGGCTTTTGAACCATGGACTCAATGAGTCGATTAACTCTTTTACTAACTCGGCCGGCTCGCGTCATGACAACATTGTCCGGGCCTGCCCGTGGCTGTCCTTGTGGACCCACATCATGACATACATCCGTTGGAGGCATCTGCGTGTCGGCGACATGCACAGGGACTACTGATAGGGGCTTGGTGTGTGCATCACGATCTGTGTCTGATGGATGTGAGTGAGTGAGTGCAGTTTCTGAAAGTGTGTCTAACACAGACGGGGAGTCCAAGTCAGGTTCTGCTACCAAACTGTCCAAGTCTGTGTCTCTGTCTGGGCAGTCCTCTCCTACCAGGGAACACTGGGTTGAATCCCCTGCAACCACCTCTGGAGCTTGTTGACTTGTCTTGCTCAATCCTGAGAGTCCCTCACTCAGGGTCTCCTGACTCTCATCATCATCTGAGTTGATCCAAGCACTGGTCCTGTCCTCTGCAGTCTCCTCATCCAAGGAATCTAACTGGTCTGACGCACATGACCCTCCCTCTGATCCAGTGTCACACAGTTCAGCGGTCACTACTGGCAGGAAGCTGATATTTAAAACCAGGTTGCGATGTACCACCTTTATGTTGCCTCTGTCATCTTCCAACTTGTATGTGTGAGTCTGCAGATTTCTGTCTCTGACTGTGTACACTGTTGCATCCCACTTGTCAGCAAGTTTCTTCTTTCCTCTTTCACCCTTATTTGCAATGAGTACTCTGTCTCCTATGTTCAG
Organism: Maylandia zebra; assembly: GCF_041146795.1. Classification (NCBI taxonomy): domain Eukaryota; kingdom Metazoa; phylum Chordata; class Actinopteri; order Cichliformes; family Cichlidae; genus Maylandia; species Maylandia zebra. Next base: position 3,653,671 of record NC_135170.1, read on the forward strand.
ATGAGTGCCCTTTACTTTTCTGTTATATCCTTTTGCCTGTTTGTCTTGTTCCTTGATGGCATGAGTCTGGGCATCTGGAATCTTAGCTGCCTCATGAAGATGTGACATGAGTGTTTTCACATAACTTTTTTGATCCACAACTACAGGATCACAGAGCACCTGTTTAAACATCACATCAACGGGGAGCCTCGGGATGCGGCCAAACATGAGCTGAAATGGGGCAAAACCTGTGGTCTCATGTACAGTTGCATTATATGCAAATGTCAGACTCTGTATTTGTTGAGGCCACTTGTTCTTTTCTCTGAGGGGCAAGGACCTAAGCAGGTTGCCAAGTGTCCTATTGAACCTCTCAGTCCCTCCATTGCCCATGGGATGGTATGCCGTAGTATGGGATTTGGAGACCCCTGAGAACTTGAGCAGTTCTGCCAAGAGCTCACTTTCAAAATTTGCCCCCTGATCGGAGTGAATCCGCTCAGGAAACCCATACACACAGAAAACATGGTCCCATAGTTTCTTAGCCACCTGCTTTGCAGTCTGGTTTGTGCAAGGGAAGGCATGGGCTAGCTTAGTGAAATGATCTGTAAGGACAAGAACATCTACTGAGCGTTGCTTACTATCCTCCGCACTCCAAAAATCCAAACACACCAGCTCCATAGGGGTTGAGGTTCTGATGCTCTCAAGTGGGGCTCGAGCAGAGGGTTCTGGTGTTTTGGCCAGGATGCATCTTTGACAGCATTTGACATACTCTTTTATATCAGACTCCATCTTCGGCCAAAAGAACCGTTGTCTTGCCAGATATAAAGTGTTCGCTTGCCCCTGATGTCCTGCAATATCATGGACACCATTCAGTGCCTTTGCTCTGAGACTGTCAGGCAAAACAAACTGATGTCTCCTTTGTTTACTCAGGGGCTCCTTTGTGATCCGATAGAGAACTCCATTTTGGATCCTAAGCCTTTCCCACTGTTTAAATAACACCATGGCTTTCACATCAAATCCTGCCCTTTCACGCCTGGAAGGTCGCCTTCTCCTTGTGACAAATGGTAAGATCTTTGAAATACTGGGATCAAGTTCCTGGCTATGCTGGAGTTCCTCTAGTGTGGACACAGAAAATGACTCCTGTCCTGGCCACACTAGGTCCTGAACAGACTGGAACAGTTCCACAGCCCTTGTTTCAGCAGCCAGATCCCACTCACTGTGAAAATCCAGGATTGCCTTAACATCCATAGCATCACACCCAGGCTGAGACGAGGGCGTCTGCAGTCCTGTGGTGTGGAAAGGTGGTGTGTCCACGTGTTGACCTTGGACCTTCAACCGGAATGCATTTTGTATTCCCTCAGAACTGACACTCTCAGATTCAGCAAGGAGGTGACTGTACTGCTCTGTGATCAGCCTATGGCTGACTGTTGTTGCAAAGGGGTCTCTGCTGAGAGCATCAGCTACGACATTCTTGGTACCAGGTATGTGCTTCAGATCAAATGTGTAAGGAGCAAGCTTGGACACCCAACGCTGCTCACAAGCATCAAGCCTTGGTTTTGTCATGATGTAGGTGGGAGGGTTGTTATCTGTCCACACTGTAAAGGGATGACCTCTTAGCCAGTGACTGAACTTCTCACACACACTCCATTTCAATGCCAAAAACTCTAGCCTGTGGGCTGGGTACTTTTTCTGTGAATTGCCCAGGGTCTTACTTGCAAAAGCAATTGGACGAGCTTTCTGCTGTCCAGCTGGTATTTGTGACAATACAGCACCGAGCCCATCTAATGAAGCATCAATGGACAATATCAAAGGCAAAGAAAAGTCTGGATGTGTAAGGACTACACAATTCAACAGCTTCTCTTTCAGATTAGACAGAGCTGCGTCACATTCATCTGTCCAGTCAGAGGGCTTCAGTTTTCTGTATACACCAGCATTGGTGCCTGTTTTAACTCTCCCTCTCCTCTTCTGTCCAGCAGTGAGGGCAAACAAAGGCTTGGCCATAGAGGAGCAGCTAGGGATGAAATGCTGATAGTAGAATATCATCCCCAGGAATGACTTAATCCTCTTAACTGACGGGGTGCAGCCATCATCCTCCATCAATTCAGCTTTTGTCATCTTTGCTATGACCTCAACCTTTGCTGGGTCCACAGCCACTCCATTGCCATCTATAATGTGGCCTAAAAACTTGACTGATGACCTCATTAAGTGGCATTTCTTAGGACTTAGTTTGAGGTTATGGATGCGCAAGCGCTGAAACACAGTCTCTAGCCGCTCCAAGGCCTCCTCTTCTGTCCGAGCAAATACAAGCAGATCGTCGAGATAGCACAGCAGACTACTGAAGTTCAGATCCCCAAAAATACTGAGCATCATTCGCATGAATGAGGCGGGGCTGTTACAGAGTCCTTGGGGCATTCTGTTGTACTCGAACAATCCCATTGGGGTTGTAAATGCTGTGTATTTCTTGTCTTCCTCTGCCATAGGGATGTTATAAAATCCCGAGGTCAGATCCATGGTGCTGAAGTAGGTATTTCCACCCAATGCAGCAAGGCAGTCAGACTGGTGTGGCAGTGGGTGTGCATCTTTGAGGGTCCTTGCATTCAGCCATCTGAAATCAGTGCAGATTCTCAAACTACCATCCTTTTTCCACACTAACACCAGTGGAGAGGCATACTCGCTCACGGACCTTCTGATGATTTCCTGTTCTTCCATTTCAGACAAAACTTGTCGCAGCTTTTGATAATGTGCTGGAGGGACTCGGCGGTAAGGAAGGCGGAATGGCCTCTCATCAGTGAGCCTGATGCAGTGTACAAAGCCTTCGGCCTTGCCACAGTCATGTGCATGCTTGGAGAAAATGTCATTGTACTTCTCAAGCATTTTAACCAGTTTCTCCTTCCCCCCTTGACCAACATGGCACAGGTCAATATCAATTTCGCTGAGCCCAACCTGTTTTAGTCTCTGTTTAAGATCAGTGAGGTGGGCATCATCCTTCTCTTCCTCCTGCACAGATTTCTGGGGTCGACAGGTGCCCTGGAAAACTTCAAAATCCTCAACAGCAACACAAGGGGACACGTCAGCCAACTTACTGTTTCTTTTCAGGGTGACTGGTTTATCCAACAGGTTAGTGACCTTCATGGGAACCCACCTATCACCCCACAATGGCATTATGATGCAGCCAACCATGATGTTACGTGGCATGGACTTTGATGAAGTGGCTTCAACAATCACTGTGCTCCCTGGTGACATAGAAACATTACTCGGCAGCTTGCCCCAGACTAGATGCTCTTGTCTTGCTAACAAGGTGACTGACTGCTGAAGCTTGACTGTGCCGATCTTGTCTGGGAGTTCTTCACCTCTCCATCGGGATGAATTAGCCATGAGGTCAAGAAACTGCTCACACTCTGGGGGACAACCGCCACCTGACACGAGGCGCCAATTGGTTATTTTCAACTGGTGCATGAGAAACCGGATGACATTTGTGCCAATGATTATATCATCACGTTGACCTGGCACTACAAGGATGGGAACAATACAGGTCTCTCCATACAGTTTCATTTCAACTTCATACATGCATTTGGGCTTGGTAAGTGTGCCACCACAGCCTACTAGCACTATTTCTTGAGGCAGGGGAGTGGGTTCTGGCAGTGTATTCGCACTCAGCATACTTTGTTCTGCTTGCTCACTGAGTGTGCACGCCATGGAACCAGAGTCAAGCATACCCTGCATGTGGTGTCTGTTATTAATGCTGACAGGAGTGTAAAACAGTTTGTCAAACGGGCCAACTCTCTGTGTGTTTTGTACTACCACCTTAACACCATCTGGTGCGGCTGCACATGCTTTAATGTAATACTTTTCAACATCATCACTGCCGAGGGTTTCAACATCTGTGCCCACACATCCCCTCACCAAATGCGGGCCAGCTAGTTTAAAGGCTGGGTGTCATTAGGTTGGGAGGCAGGGTGCCTTTGAATCGGTGAGCGACGAGGGCAGTTTCTCTTAATATGGTTTGGCTCAAAGCATGCAAGGCATAGGTGTTTCTGCCTACAATGCACAAGGGTAGAATGTTCAGGGGACTGGCATACTCTACAACATCTGGGTCGGGCCTGACCTGGAGGAAGCTGCTTGTCTGCAACCTGGTTATTCTGCGATAAAGCATGGTCAAAAAGGCTGATTAGTAATTTCAGGCAACTGTCATTACAAGGGGCCTTTACTGTCTCATTTGATCCCGCCTGCACCTGTGTTTCTCCCGGGTGCATTGATGTCGCTAGACCATCAGCTGCAGGGGTCTGGATGTTGGCTTTAACTGGTGTGAGACACTTAGACCTGGGGAGCATACGCTCTTTCATCTCAAGCTGGTACCGATTCACCTGCTCCTGAATCTCACTGGCTGTCCACTTATCTGGTGCCTTGAACTTGAAAACAGCAGCAAGGGTGGGATCAGGGCAGTACTTCACAAACATCATGGCTGCCTCCTGGCAGGGATCCTCCATGTGCCGTCCGAGTCTCTTCAGGCTTTCCTCTGCTGCATCAACTGCCTTATTCAGTCTGACCCAATATTCTACAGGAGTTTCTCCTGGCACTGGAACTGTGCTGTAGAAATCGGCCATAGGCATACACGAATATGTCATGTCACTGAAATGTTGCCTCAGTATGTCATATATAACATTTGGATTCTCACAAGGTTTTAACGATGGGGTGCTTCTCAGAGTTATTCTTACAATGTCCTTAGCTTTGCCCATCAACTTGAACATTATTTCTTGGTACTGTTCCTGAAGGGGTGTTGCTCGCTTCTTGACATACATTCTCATCAGCTCCTCCCACTCACAGACTGTATGTTTATCCGACCCATCTCCTCTGAAGACTGGAGGCTCTCTCACATCTGACTGCAGGACTAGCTTTGCCCCAGTCAGGTTAAGGTAAGTGGGCTCGCTGGGTGGCTGGCTTACACTGCTCTGAGCTTGTGCAGCCCCGTCATCCCTTTCCCCACATTCCTTTTTCAACTGATCCCTAATGGTCTGCCCCACCTGTTGAGCTATATGTGTTATCAGGTCATTTAATGCTGGGTCTGCTGTAGCTGAAGGGTCTGAGAATGAGTTACCTTTACCACTACTGGAAGATGTGCAACCAAGTATGCGAGTGGAACAGAAAGCTGGGGAGCCTGCACTACGAACAGGTGTACTAGGCAACCCCTCAATTACCCTCCCTCTTCCCATGGCAAAGCTGAACCCGTCACTTAAAACTTTTTCATCATCCATTGTTATAACATATGTACAATGCAAACAGCAGAATTAAATTTACCTTGTAAACAACAGTCCAAAAAAAAGGTGCAAGTGTTTCCTCGAACGCTTGGGATTTGTGTTCAAAGCTTACATTACATTGTCCATTACAGCAACCTCTGGTGACCAAACTGATGTTGATCGCGTCTCCACGAACCACGATGAGCAAGTCTGAAGTGATGTGGATCCGGGTCACGGCACCACTGTAGCCGGTCTGGCCTTAAACTCTTATTGCCGTTAGTTCTCTGCGTTGTGTTGTGCGAATGACCAGAGGAGTCAGCTCTCACTTTGCCAGCTGGGTGGATTTATTCTCCCAGAACTTTCCTCAGCGGGGCCTCTAGGCGACTGAGGAAAATAGCGCGCAGCTACAGGAAGTGACTTCGTGGGAAGTCAAAGGTCACACAAACAAAATAAAAGCTCCCAAAATATAAATACAGAAAATAAACATATATAAATAAACACATATACATAACCAATACTGACAAAGCGAGATAACACTGCAGGATGGATCTTTGGTGAAATATAAATTATTTTTTAATACACCCGTTACATTAACACAATGCCAACTAGAAAAGACATCAACAATCATCTTTGAGAAGAAATGGTTGCTTCCCATCAATCTAGGAAAAGTTATGAGGCTATAATGAGGCCAAACAATTAGAAGCCCATCATTTTACAGAGAGACAGATGATTGTCAAGTGGAAAACATTCAGTGCAGTTGCTAATCTTCTCAGTAGTGAACATCCCAGCAAATATGCCCAAAGATCAAACTGTGCAATACTCAGGAAAACTGCACAAAACCCAAGAGCTACGTCTCAGACTCTTCAGGCCACTGCTAGCATGTTACATGCTAATGTTCATGACAGTACAATTAGAAAGGACCATCCACAGCAAGTCCACAGGACCTTTCCTTTGTGTACCAAAGTATTTTTGAATCAAACGTGAAGCCATCTGCCTGACAGATAAAGCTTGGCTCAAATTGGGTACACACAACCTCAGATGAACAACAACATAACAGACAGAGGCTGAAGCTCTCCAAACCTGTCGTGAGGACCAAAAAACTGTGGAGCAACGAGGCTGTGGAGGAGCTTCGCACGTGTTTGGAGACCACAGACTGGGACACAATGAAGGCTGCTTCTAACAGCTTGGACGAGTTTACGGACACTGTCACCTCCTACATCCACTTCTGTGAGGACAGCATTGTGCCATCACGCACCAGGGTGAGTTATAACAATGACAAACCCTGGTTTACTCCTAAACTCAAAAAGCTGTGGCTGGAAAAGAGAAAGGCGTTCAGAAGCGGAGACAGGGACTGCTACAGAGAGGCCAAGTACAGGTTCACTAAGGAAGTGGACATTGCCAAACATCAGCACTCTGAGAAGATGCAGCAGCAGATCTCAGAGAATGACTCGGCCTCTGTGTGGAAAGGTTTTAGGAACATTACAAACTACAAGCCTAAAACCCCCCACTCCACTGATGACTTGCTCTTAGCCAACACCCTTAACGACTTCTACTGCCGTTTTGACGAGCCATCAGGCAGCCTTCACACCTCCAACGGCCCCAACAATAGAGGCACTTTGGACACTCATTCCCCCACCTCTCCCCCCTCCATAGAGCCATCACCACCTTCAAACTGTTTACCTGCAACACCAGCCCCCTCACCCCACACAAAAGAGGATTTCACACCACCTCCTCCGACCACAACTCTTCATATTCATGAAGCAGATGTGAGGAAGCAGTTTAGGAGTCTAAATGCTCGGAAAGCTCCCGGCCCAGACGGCGTGTCTCCTGCCACCCTCAGACACTGTGCAAACGAGCTGGCCCCAGTGTTTTCTGGCATTTTCAACTCCTCACTGCAGGCATGTCATGTGCCTGCCTGCTTCAAGTCCTCTACCATAATCCCTGTCCCCAAGAAACCTAGGATCACTGGACTAAATGACTACAGACCCGTGGCTCTGACATCTGTGGTCATGAAGTCATTTGAGCGCCTAGTTCTCTCCCATCTCAAGACCCTCACGGCCCCCCTCCTGGACCCCCTGCAGTTTGCATATAGAGCCAACAGGTCTGTAGACGACGCCATCAACATGGCCCTACACTTCATCCTGCAGCATCTGGACTCCCCAGGAACCTACGCCAGGATCCTGTTTGTGGACTTCAGCTCTGCCTTCAACACCATCCTTCCAGACCATCTCCGAGGCAAGCTTTCCCAGATGAATGTGCCTGATCCCATCTGCCGGTGGATCACTGACTTCCTGACGGACAGGAAGCAGCACGTGAGGCTGGGAAAGAATGTCTCGGACTCCCGGACCATCAGCACCGGCTCCCCTCAGGCTGTGTTCTTTCTCCTCTGCTCTTCTCCCTGTACACCAACTGCTGCACCTCCACCCACCAGTCTGTCAAGCTAATCAAGTTCGCAGATGACACCACCGTTATTGGGCTCATCTCTGACGGGGATGAGTCTGCCTACAGGAGGGAGGTTGAACGTCTGGTGACCTGGTGCAGCCACAACAACCTGGTGCTGAATGCCCAGAAGACAGTGGAGATTATTGTGGACTTCAGGAAGCACACAGCCCCACTCCCCCCCATCATCCTGACTGACACCCCCATCACCTCTGTGGACTCATTCCGCTTCCTGGGCACCACCATCACCCAGGACCTGAAGTGGGAGCCCACCATCACCTCCGTCATCAAGAAAGCCCAGCAGAGGATGTACTTCCTGAGGCAGCTGAAGAAATTCAACCTGCCAACACGGACGATGATGCAATTCTACACTGCAATCATCGAGTCCATCCTCACCTCCTCCATCACCGTGTGGTACGCTGGAGCCACTATCAGGGACAAACAGAGACTGCAGCGTGTTGTGCGCTCTGCTGAGAAGGTGATTGGCTGCAGACTCCCATCTCTGCAGGACCTGTACACCTCCAGGACTCTGCGGCGTGCAGCCCGGATCTCAGCTGACCCTTCTCACCCTGGACACAGTCTGTTTGACCTGCTCCCCTCAGGCAGGAGGCTCCGGTCCATTCGCACCAGAACCTCTCGCCACAAGAACAGTTTCTTCCCCTCTGCTGTTGGACACATGAACAATAACCACATGACTGTCCCCGCCACTAACACATGACCCTACGCTGTGTCACTGCATCATTTCATGTCTGGCACTGATCACCACCTGCACTCATGTATATATCTTTCTAAGTAGCACTCATAATTCTTATTCTCATGTATATATCACATGTATATCTCATGCACATATCTTTCTTTCTACATAGCACTTTAATTCTTATTGTTTGCACTGAAGCACCGCAGCAATTTCCTAATGTTGTAAACCTCAACATCTGGCAATAAACCCTTTCTGATTCTGATTCTGATTAAACAATGATCTCAAACACATTCTGCTGCAAATCTGCAACCAAATGGCTAGGTGAAAAGATAAATGTAAAAAAACAACCAAAGTGTTGCAACGGCCCAGTCGACATCCAGACCTCAACCTGATTGAAATGCTGCAGTTGGGCCTTAAGAGAGCTGTGCATGAACCAATGTCTTCAAACCCTCAATGAAGTGAAGGCCAACATTCTTATCAACAGTGATTTAAGAACCTGATAAAGTTATTGCTGCTTCTACAAGCTACTGAAGCATGAGGTGTTCTTAGTTTCCACACACTTTGTGGTTCATCTGAGCTCGTGAAGACCAGATCATTTCTATTATGTTCTTATATGTCAAACCTTAAAAATGAGAGAATGTGCACTTTCTTCCTTTAATGTTTTCCATTTCAATCGTGAGCTGTGACCTCCAGAAACAGTTGAGCAAAATGAGACTTTCCTTTTTAAGATGATTTAAGAATCTTCTGTCATACTTGCCATAGACCAGGGGTCAGCAACCTTTAACAACCAAAGAGCCACTTGGAGCCGGTTTCCACGCAAAAGAAAACGCTGGGAGCCGCAAATACTTTTTGACATCTAAAATGAAGATAACACTGTATATATTGTTTTTTACTTTTATGCTTTGTGTGAACAACTAAAGTAAGTAAGTAAAGTTTATTTATTAAGCGCTTTTCACAGACAGGCAGTCACAAAGCGCTGTACACAAATATTAAAATAAACAATTCAATCAATAGACATTATACACAATGTAAAAGATCAAATGTACATAATGTAAAGAATATAAAATATGTAGATCAACAAAAGGCTTGTTTGAAAAGAAAAGTTTTTAACTGCTTTTTAAAAGAATCCACAGAGCAACTAAGGTGTGTTGCTTATGAAATCCATGAAGTGCTACAGAGAAAATTACATTTTATTTATGTAATTAACACATTTTGAACTCTTAAAGAAACATAACAAAAGGAAAGCTGAACTAAAATGATCCAGCAAACAAACTGTTGTGAGTCGCCACCCTTATATCGCCTTTGTGTTTTTGGAGCCTTGAACCGACTTTTAAAAATATTTGGAAAAAAAAGCACTATGCTGCTAAAAAATGAAAAATAGATATTTGCAAAATTCTGCCTAAATATGTATTTTACCTGGTTAATGTGTGTGGCGGGGCGTGGTCTGCAGCGCCGCCGCAGGGGAGGCGACGCACCTGAGCGGCACCCGCAATCACGCCTCGCCGCCTGAAAGTCTGTGCTCTCTCTGCTGTTGTGTTTGTGTGTGTCGGGCTGTGAGCTGCAAAGCTACAGCCGGCTGTGTGTGTACAGCAGGTCGGGGCTGTACGAAGTCAGTTTACGCAGGACTGTAAGCTGTCGTCTGTGAGGCGTGAGCATGTTTGTTTTTAACATAGTTCACGGTGGAGCTGCTGACATAATGTGGATCCAAAGATCCATAATTGGCCTACCTGGGTTTGAAAGTCTCGATAAATGCAGGCGTTTCGGCGGGTACACCGGCTTCTGCGAGTGTGACGCTTATTATGAGCGATGAAAAAAAATAATAGAATATAATTGTATTTTTATATTTCAATATCACAATAATCTTCTAATTTAGAACTACAAGTTAAAAAAAGAAATAAACACAAATAAAATACACTTCAGCTAAATACTTCTAATTTATTTTCCCAAACCACCCGGAGCCGCAAAATAAAGACTAAAGAGCCGCATACGGCTCCGGAGCCGCGGGTTGCCGACCCCTGCCATAGACGTTTATTAAAAACATTACAGTGCAATCATTTCTATGGCTCTGCAGGGAAAAAAGATATATAGTTTCAGCTGTGATTCTCCTTCCGTCTGACATGCCGAGCTAGGACATTTCAATCCAACTCAGAGGTTTAAACGGTCAGCTTCTAATAGCGAAGAACAGGAAAAACTGAGGGTGAAGGGTCAAATACAAAAGAGGGGAAATTTCATGAAGCTCTAACTTTCTCTGTTAGTGCAGTAAGGCAGCTTTGTTTTCTTTTCTTTGTTGTTATTTCGGTGCAATTTAATAATTAGTTTCCCCACTTCACGTACAAGTTGGTAAAAATGATATTAACATTATTGTCATGCTTTGCAACCTAACCAAAATTATGCAACAGCGCAGTAGACATATTTACATGTGCTTGTGTAATTATTAAGTGTTGCTGCACTTTGTTCAGGTCAGCCAGCTTCAGGGTCGTTCTTTGCCACAGTTTGGCTTCCAGGGAAAATTTCTCAGGCAACTGATTTACTAGAAATGAGTAACTGGTTTCACCTGTGTTAAAAAATCGGCAAATGGATAATGGAGCTGATTGTCTCAACATTTGAAGCAGCTAAAAATATCCAACCAGTATCCATCACCACACAGTGATAGAAGGTTTTAGAACAAATACAGAGCTAACATATTAACTGTAGCTGTGCTTCTATGCAGAGGTTGTATGTTCAGCTTTCTACAATGACAAACCCACAGTGACTGGCTGGTAGGTGCCAGTGGATTTATGATGGAGGAGCATGAAGTCCTCTATGATTCATGGCTGCTTAGGCACAGTGAGTCCACTGCCAACACACACTGCACCCACCTGATAAATCGCAGCTATGGATGCCCACTTGTGTATGTAGGGATGGGACTGGTTCCTTTTTGTGTTTCAGTCACAGTGAAATGCCATTTTCAACATTACATTACTCCCCCTGAGAACACACTGTACCTTTAGTGGTGACATCATCCTTTTCCAGCAGTAGATTTAGATGAAGATGCTACCCAGTGCAATAAACCACAAATATAGGAGTTTATCACTCCCATGGAGAAAATGGTCTTTCTTTCTGACATACTAATGCTTTTAAAAACATTTTCTGCTGCAACATCTCAACAGGAGATAAGATAAAGACAAGGAAGACTGGTGATCTATTCATATCAGGAACATCAGCAGGTTTCTAGCACAGGAAGTAATAAATTCAGCCCTCGTGTTTGCACTACAGGTTGCTTTCATGAGTATTTCTGTGTTTTTGTGGTGGGGGAATTTTTCCTCGTTCCAACGATGTAAACAAAAACATTGCTTTCCGTAATGACTAGAAATCTTTTTGTCCTACTGTTCATTTACAGTACAGGACAGGTTTTGTTTGGTTATGATTGTTTTGCAAGAAATACTTCAATCACAGTCTTGATTAAAATGTTATATGAGAACTGTGGCACCATGTGTGACCAGATATTGGCATGTAGTCGTCGCCAGACTGTCATCAAACATGTGAAGTTTGGGACAGACTGGACAAAATACATTTTTAGAGATGAAAATCTTATGTTCAGTGGTAAATGATCAAAATTCCACCACAAACATGACTTTGATGAAGATGTCCCTTTCTGAAGTAACCCCAAAAAGTTCCTGAAGTAACCAAATGGAATTTAACCAGTGACCTCTCACTTTGCAGGCGAATGTGTAAACCAGCGATGTCTGGAAAACACTAAAACGTGCCAAAATATCATTTTACATTCAAAATGGCGGACTTCCAGACTTCCTCTTTGGATTGGGTTCATTAAATCTATGTTTAATAAATGTCATACATGTATTTGTGTACAGTGCTTTGTGACTGCCTGTCTGTGAAACAGTGTCAGGAGTCAGACAGAATGTTTTTAAAAATACATTTTTATGCCAGATGATTTCTTTAAGCTGCTAAAACTCTTTTGAGATGCTTATGATAAAAATTGGAAGAGAACAGCCCACATACGGCATTTTAATTTATCGTCCACCTGGGTCTGCTGCGTCTTTTCTGTCAGACCTACAAGACTTTTTAACTTCCACTATTAAAATGGGCATGGTTATCATTGTTGGAGATTTCAACATTCATGTGGATGACTCAACAAACAGTACCACTAAGGGGTTCCTGAGCATTATGGACTCTTTCAACTTTGTTCAGCATGTAGCAGGGGCTACTCATACGGCTGGGCACACTCTGGACTTGGTCTTCACCTATGGTGTTTCCCTTGACCACTTGAATTTAAATTACCTAAGTTGTTTTTAGCAACCATAAGTCATTAATAGTTCACTGAGGCAAGGCTGTGTTCCGTCCTATTTTAATACAGGTGCCCATGGACCTCAAAACATGAGTGCAGCGGCAAAATGATAGATTAACAGAATTGGGACGACAAACAGGCCAGTCTTTGGCTTGAAATTTGACAGCTTGACCTCTCATTATGTCCTTAGCCTGAGAAGAAGCTTAAAGGACAGTCAACCTTGTGATGAAGACAGAAGACAGACAGAACATCGTGGACTTGAAGAATTAACAGCAGGCAAAAGTCAGTGCAAGTGACCTATAACACTGAAGGGACAAGCAGCAGCATGTATGAACACCACTGATGGAACCTGCGCTTTGAATCACAAGCTGGGAACTTAACCAGTGACATGACTATTTGAAGGCACTGGACGTGATATTTGCCATGCTGGGAGTTAACCTAAAAGAAAAGACTGAAAAGATCAAGAGAGATAGATAGATAGATAGATAGATAGATAGATAGATAGATAGATAGATAGATAGATAGATAGATAGATAGATAGATAGATAGATAGATAGATAGATAGATAGATAGATAGATAGATAGATAGATAGATAGATAGATAGATAGATAGATGGATGGATGGATGGATGGATGGATGGATGGATGTAAATTATCATACTAACCGGAATCACTACACCAGAAATTCTAATATCAAATTAATGCTAATTCCATATATGAAGATAGTGGCACATAGAGATAATAGTACCTTATTTTAAAAGTTTTGAAAACTCCTTGGTAAACAGTGTTCAAAATCAAACAAATGCTAGTAGCAACAGTTGTGTTAGAGTACATTTGAAGAGAAGTAACAGAACAGAGCTTCGGGATCAGAAAGTCCTTCTCTGATCAGCTCATCACTCAGAGTCTCATTTATCAGCTTTTTCTCTGGTAGCTCTCTTCTTTTTTCCCTTTTTTTGGTTTTTGTTGTTGTTTGCAACTTGCTCCCATCCCTCCTCACTGGAGGAACTCATACCAGAGGAACGCTCCCCAGTAGAGGGAACCTCAACTCTCAGGACAGAGGATCCCTCTCCAGAAGAAGGATTACAAACAGTCTTCAGGTTCTCATATAATTTCTTCTTTTCTCCTCTCAGTGTTTTCTGTACTTCTTCAATCGTGTCTCCATCTGCCAGCCGATGAAGGAGAGGTCCACAGTAAAGCCTGACAAAGCAGAAAATCTCAGTTAAAGTTGATGAAGTGTGTTAACCATCTGTGGAGCAAATCATTGGTCTGGTGTTTACCGGGCAAACTGAGGTTCTGGTAGAGGGGAAAGCAGCAGCTGGTTCAGGTGGAGGCTCTGCCTCATGCAGCACTGCCATTGGCTGAAAGCATGAGCCACACATGGCTTCCAGTTACTCACACCTTCATCGTTTAAAACTTTCATCTTCCTCTCAAACTCGTCCTCTACAGACAAAAAAAGAAAAAGTTTCAGTGACACAGAACCAGAGACCAGCAGCAGTTTGTCTTCTTGTTCAGGCTCATGTGGAAGCATCAGTGCTGCTACTGTCACACAAACTCTGACTACAGTCCATCTGCTGACTGCTTTCAGAGAGACTAACCTGCTGACAGGTGACTGTAAATAATAAACAGAATAATCACATTTATGGAGCTGAAACTGTAAAAGTTTCATCCGAGTAGAATATATGGAATATATAAAGTGACATGTAGCTATATTTCATTGTTAATATTCATCATGTTACCCCGTGAGACTAACCTGGACCATCGGGCTTACACACAAACCACAGCAGGAGGGCGTGGAGGCAGTGGTGCTGTTGTAGACTCTTGAACCAGAAAACAGTCACATAGACTGGCAGCTTCAGCTGGTTGGGGATGTTTTCTAAGACTGAAGTCTGAACCTCCAGAGCTTCTTCAAACACCCTGCGACGCTCATCCTGCATAGAGAGGTACTACACAGACAATATGCTTACATGTACCACAGAAACATGTCTACCTGTCAGAGTAATTAAACGCATATTTAATGATTAACCTCAGTACCTTATGCAGACGCTGTAGTTTCAGTTGTTTCTGTTCATGACTGCTGGGAGGTATTGGTCGGACATGGTAGTATTTGATCTCTTCTCCATCCCTGTCATATTCAGTAATCTTATCTCCTGTTAACAGTCCATAGAAGTACTGTCTGATGCGGTAAGCAGCTTGATAACTACTGTGCTGTGAAAAGTCCTCCACAAGTGGGGTCAGCATCATTGTCTTCCGACCCACAACACTTGTGGCGAAACTGGTGAGTTCTCCGTGCTCAACTTTTTTACACACCCATGGTGGCAACTTGGAACTTGGTTGTTTTTTGTTTTTTTCTGGTTCAACATATCTTTCAATGGCGAATTTGAATGTTTGGTTCTCTTTTTTTCCAACATACTTTAAAGCTTTACTCAGAGCACGTTCTCTCTTCCGTGAATCATTCAAGCCATCCAGGTTCACTTTACTTAAAAAGCGGAGCATACCATCCAGTCTTTTAATGCTGGACTCACCAGGTGAAGATGATTCCTTTGCAAAAGCGCCATAGTCTTCTAATTTTGAATAATCATTTCCTGCTATTGAAGCAAAGACTGGCATGAGAGCAGGGTCCAATTCAAAATGCTCACAAAACGTTGAACGTGTGTAGATCTTAGCAGGAATTTTTCCATCCTCTTCTTTTTTCCACTCAAAGTTGTGGAGATTAAGGAAACCTTTGTGCACATCAAAGATGTAAAAATCCTTGTCAATGGACAGCACAGCACATTGTTCCTGATTTGCCTTAGAAACAACCTCAGGGTCTGCCTCTCCTAAACACACTTCAAACTCTATTTTTTCTTCCTTTAAGATTTCTAGGAATACATCTTTGACCAGAGGTGGTAACACATTATATCCCTCTGGTAAAGTGCCATCAGGCTCAGTTTCTGCTATTGTCTTTGCTTTTTTCAGTTTATATTTTAGACGAGACACATTTTTTTCATGCTTCTCGGGTCCTGAGCCTCCATCCAGGATGACGTACGGATTGACTTCACAGTCCTGCAGAGTCTTAAAGAACTTACAGACCTCATGTTTGAATCCAGGATAATCCCCTCCACATCTCTGGTCCAGCTTTGGATCAGATGTATAATACAAAAAATAGTAAAGAGCATTACCATCAATGATGAGATCTGTTTTTTCTACCTTAACGTCTTCACAGAGACTCAAAACATCTATCATTTTCTTTAACGCTGAAACCTCCATGATTCCTTAAAGTGTGGATAAAGATGAGCAGTGGTTATTGTGCTAATGCCTCTGTGTCTGCAGATATTTATACTACTAGAGTGCACACCCACACCGACAGAACCAGTCACACCTGTTGTGACTAATCTAACATTCCTATCTTAGGAATGTTAGATTAGGACTGGTGCCAGCTGAACTACCTCCAGATCAACGCCAGTAAAACCAAGGAGCTGGTGGTAGACTTCCGCAGGCACAAACATTCTCCACTGCAACCACTGAACATCCAAGGTATGGACATTGAGGCTGTGGACAGCTACAGGTACCTTGGTGTTCATCTGAACAATAGACTGGACTGGACTCATAACTCAGACGCCCTCTACAGGAAAGGGCAGAGCAGGCTGTACCTGCTGCGGAGACTCAGGTCGTTTGGGGTGGAGGGCCCACTCCTGAAGACCTTCTATGACTCTGTGGTGGCTTCTGCTATCTTTTATGGTGTGGTCTGCTGGGGCGGCAGCATCTCTGCTGGGGACAGGAAGAGACTGAACAGGGTGATCCGAAGGGCCAGCTCTGTTCTAGGATGCCCTCTGGACCCAGTGGAGGTGGTGAGTGACAGGAGAACGGCGGCTAAGCTGTCATCCCTGATGGACAACGTCTCCCACCCCATGCAGCAGACTGTGACAGCACTGAGCAGCTCCTTCAGTGGGAGACTGCGGCACCCACGGTGTGGGACGGAGAGATTTCGCAGGTCTTTCCTCCCCACTGCTGTCAGACTCCACAACAAAGACTTTAACTGAACAAACACACACATCCATACATATGCAATAATACTAAGTGCAATAATCCTTTCTGTCATCGTTGTATTTTTACTCAGTTGTATATAGCATTTGTATTTGTATTCTATTTTTTATCTTATTGTATATTTATTTTATTTTATTCTATTCTGTACAGTTGTGTACTGTATTTATTCTTATTGTATCCTAATTTTTGCCTCATAACTTTTGCACTGTCCACTTCCTGCTGTGACAAAACAAATTTCCCACGTGTGAGACTAATAAAGGTTATCTTATCTTATCTTATCTTATCTTACTTTTTTGGTTTAATTTCTTTAATCTTCACGTTGTGGTTTTCTGTTTCATTTCACCCTGTGGAGCAAAATCAAACATGTTTTATTAACGTTCCAGTTGTTAATAAAGCAAAGGTACTTTGTGTCCATCACAAAGCTCAACCCTGCCATGAACTAAAAACTGCTGCAACACGAGCGTCACCGTCCACAGTGAAGCCAGTGTTATATGACCATGGACTGTGAGCATGCCAACTAAGAAAGAAGCAACGGCTCCAAAACATCTTGGACCGACATCTTGAAGCTCGACTGTCGCAGCTCCTCGTTATGGACGAGCGAAATGTCTTTTGGAGAAAGGTTAAATGGGCAGATGGCACAGCTGGCTGTTTCAACAGGACAAAACAAACACACATTAAACTTTTTTTGGAGCAGCACAAAGAACAAACAAACAATTAAACCAAAAAATAAATCTCATTAGATATTAACCCATAATGCAAATAAGCATACAGGCTGATGTAAATCCACTTGCTCTTCAGCTGATAAATGCTATGGTAACAGCATTTATCAGTAATAGAGAAGAGTGTACAACTCTTACAGGAGCTGCTTTTACTTGTAACACTGTGCTATGGTTAGCTAGAAGCAAGAAACAAGGAAGTGATGTAAGCCAATGGTAAAGTAGAGATTCACCATATAAGAATCAGTCTATTTTCCATTTCACACAACAATACCCAGTAACCATCACAAGTTTTTTGTTTGTTTGTTTGTTTTTTTACTTTTTCTGAAAGTTTCGATTTTTTTTCTGACTTAATTTTTTGCTGTGAATAAGTGTTCGAAGCATTTTATATTCAGATATTACAACCAAAGTAAAAGCAATAAATGACAACAAATATTTTTTTAAAGAAGTTAATGCTCTCTGATATTTAAGTGTTAATTTGTGAATTACCCTTGCCCTAAACATTTTTTGTTTTAATCTCTTTTTTTCAAAACCCCAGTGATAACTATGAGAACAAAAAAGTATTTTAATCAGTGAGAGACCAGTGACCTGTCCCAACCTCACCTCTCACCCAGTGACTCTGAAATGCATAATAGAGACCAAATGTGATAATGTGAAACAACTAAATATGTCCTTTGTCAGCTTGTATTTTAAAAAGAAAAAGTTATTTTCCTTCAATATTATTTTCAATAGTCACGAATAAACAAAGTATAATAGTCTTGTGTTTTTTTCCTGTGTTTTTCTTCTGGTTTCTTTTACAGCACATCTCTGACAGAAATTAAAAAAACAATTTTCACAGCAGACACCTGCACAATCATCTGTCACATTGTGTTGTTCAATTACTGATACATGCTGCACATTTCCTCACATAGCAAGAGCATCCAACATAAGATGTTTCTCTGTCTGATGAACAAACGCAAAACATTTTATTTAGAACAGGATGATTCATGATCCTAAAAGTCTGGAAACTTTGAGAATAATTAATTAATCGGCCACACCTTGGCACACCTTTGTACCTAGCTGTCCCACAGTATCTTACCAAAAAAAAAAAAGGAAAATAATTTTAAAAAGAATCAAACCATTGTACTGCTTAATTACCATCCTTACCACCTCCATCACAACTACATATGATAATATTAGGTTAGGCAGTGCTTTAGGCCAGCAGGGACAGATGCTGTTTTGGCTCCAGAACAACAAGAACAGCTGGTAATGTATACATCTATACATGTGAAACTTGGTTCATTTTTGTATCTCTGAAGATGATCATGATTACTAAACTTCCTGCTTCATTGTTGCCATATTTTGCATTGGCATGTCTGCTATCTGTGGTAATCTTTACACATACTGACACAATAACACAACCTGCCACACCTATTCATCCTACCATACCTACATCTTTCTTTTGGTTTTGTTTTCTTGTTTTTTACTGGTATGTTGAATTGGTTTGTGACTCAGTGTGCATCTCTGTAGAGCAAAACCAAATGAGTTTCACTTTTTTTCCTGCAGCTCTGTTAAGATCCTAACAAATAATGTTGATCACAGAGATATTTTATCAAAGACTTAGATAAAATGGTGACAGTAGTGGAGTAAAAGAGAACAGGTTAAAGAACCAAGAAGTTGTTCTCAAACACTGTGCACTGTTGTGTGTAGTCCCAGTTTATCAGTTACATTACATTACATTTATATCACCAAATCATAACAAAGATTGGCTCAAGGTGCTTTGTACAGTATTATAACCCCAACAAGGCATATTGATGCAACATTTTAATTGGTTTTACTTCTGGTTTTGTCAACAGTTTTACACTTTATCCTTATTAAATCATCCAACTCAATACATCGGCCTGTTCCTTGGATTTTGACAAGGAGAGTGTTTACCTGTCTGTATAGCTTAGTCTACATTCATGAGGACAACACTTAGTGAGGACAGAAAAACTCTGCTAATATACTGTACTATACAGTCTCGGTCGTTGTGTCCTTGGGCAAGACACTTCACCTACTTGCCTACTGGTGTTGGCCAGAGGGGCCGATGCCGCGATATGGCAGCCTCGCTTCTGTCAGTCTGCCCCAGGGCAGCTGTGGCTACAACCGTAGCTGCCTCCACCAGTGTGTGAATGTGAGAATGAATGAATAGTGGTATTGTACAGCGCTTTGAGGGCCCCGAAAAGCGCTATAAAAATGCAATCCATTATTATTATTATTATTATTATTATTATTATTATTATTATTATTATTATTACTAAAGTGTCAGATCATATTTCTCTACCAACTCAGTCTTGATCTGAACCTGGAGACTATGAATCAGGCCAACAGCTTCTCAGCTGAGGTGAAGATCTGAATCTTCTGCTGCATGCTGAGGGACAAAGAGAGGACACTTTCCTGGTTTCTGGTATGACATCAATACCATATAAAGTACTATTTAAACACTGTTATATACAGTAAATGTAGATCAATAGAACTTTATTAATCCCTTGGGTGGTTCCTCCAGGAAACTCAATTTCCAGTAGCAGTTATAATGTAAAATAAAGCAGAATAAGAGAATATGAACATAAGCATAAATATAGCATATATACACATGTATAAATACGGAATACATCAATAGGAATAGCAGTCAAATATTGTCATTAATGACATGTAGACAGCCAAAAGTCTGTTGCACAGTGACAAAGACTACAGCTTAGTTTTCTCCAGTTACGTGACTCTTATGGTTTTGGTCTGTCTGTAAACCTGCTAAACTGGATTCTGCCATGGTAACAGCACTGGCATCATCAGCTTGCAGTCAGGTGAGATGTACAGATTCCTTGTCTTTGAGTCAGATACAACACAGACACACCTGAGTGAAACAGAGTGGCTTTTATTTCTGGGTATTTGCTCTGGACAATGACATTGTTGTCAATTCTGAGAAAAATAAAATCACAATAGACTCCAAATTTAAGTCTTTCAGACTGATAGATGTCAGTGACTTTGTTAAGATGGTAGTGTGATGTCCTCTCTTTGTTACACAGCTTCTACTTAATCCAGCATGTCTGTAGTCAGGCCTGGATGTGAGAGTGTAACTTGTGGTTAATCGCAGTTAACTCCTGATTTACCGGCTCTGCATGTGAGGACCCAGGAGAGCTGTCTCCCTCTCTCTGCTGTCCAAACATCCCTCAGACTGAGGTTTGAGTGTAACTGGTGTGGTTCTGTGTTGTGTCTGACGATAAAAGGTAAAAGAAAGAAAGACCTCCAAATAAATAGCTTGCCCACTCCAGCTCCTCTCCCACAGGGGAATTGTAGAAAAGGGGCAGCATTTATTTTTTACATTAAAGAAGGTTTTAAGCTTTGTGAAGCGCTATGTCTTCACAATGTATTGTGTAGGTGACTTGGAGCACAGAAGGATTGCGTACATGCTTACAAACACATATAATCCAGAAGCCTGCCAGGCCAAAGGCCCAAAATTCATTTTGCTTCTAACTGCATTTCAGTTTGCTTGGTAACGGATGACAGAAGACCAGTCAAGAAAGGACAAGCCCTCAGGGACCATCTAGGCTTGAAATTTATTGCCATGTATGGAAGGTGTTATAGAAAGAGGAACTTCTGTGTCTGTTTTTAGCCATCTAAGATGTACCATTTACTGTAATCAATGTATTTCAAGGTTCAAGGTTCAAGGTTCTTTATTTGTCACATGCATAGTTATCAGTGTTGGGACTAACGCGTTATTAAGTAACACGTTACAGTAACTACGTTATTATTGTGGTAACGAGCACGGTAACTAGTTACTATGCCAAAATCAGGAACGCGTTACTCGTTACTGGGATTTAGATAGGGTCGTTACTCGTTACTTCGTGTGGTGGCTATCGCGGAGTTTCCACAGATTCAGTAACATTAGCAAGTGGTGGAGGCAGCAGGTGGATGAAGGAAAAGGGACACAGAAGGAAAAGAGACCCGAGGCGGCCAAGTGTGAACTGAACTTCAGGTAAGAAGTTATGACCTGCAGTCTCTCTGGGTCAGATATGAACCAAGTTTAGGTGGAGTTTATTTTCGTTATGCTGACTTTTTCCGTACTGCGTGCTAGCTAGCATGACGGAGTTTCTACACAGCTGGGTGGTGCTATGAAGTTAATGATGTTGAACTTTATTTTGTTCATAAGTTATTAGAGTTGCCAACCGTCCCGTCTGGTATTCAGAGAAAATATTACGCGTTTCTTGTTGAGGTGAAAAGGAACAGTTTGTCCCGGACTTCAGCTACAATGAAAAAGACACAAAGCTGGATTTATTCTGTGTCTTTGCTGCACAGCTGCCTCTTCTTCTTTCATTCTCTCCCCCTCCCTCTCCTGTTTCTGCTTCAATCATGAAAACTGATCAATGATCAGCTGATCGTCTTTTCTCTCTTGTTTGTTTATCGCCCACTTTGCGCTGAAAGAGGAAACCAGCGGATGTCTATGGGCTCAAAATGTGGTCATAAATATTTTGTACTTGTAAAAAAGATTTGTATGTGTAAAAAAGATTTGTATGTGTAAAAAAGAATTTGTATGTGTAAAAAGAATTTGTGTGTGCGTAAAAAAGATTTGTGTGTGCGTAAAAAAGATTTGTATGTGTAAAAAAGAATTTGTGTGTGCGTAAAAAAGATTTGTATGCGTAAAAAAGATTTGTATGTGTAAAAAAGATTTGTATGTGTAAAAAAGATTTGTATGTGTAAAAAAGATTTGTATGTGTAAAAAAGATTTGTATGTGTAAAAAGAATTTGTGTGTGCGTAAAAAAGATTTGTATGCGTAAAAAAGATTTGTATGTGTAAAAAAGATTTGTATGTGTAAAAAAGATTTGTATGTGTAAAAAGAATTTGTGTGTGCGTAAAAAAGATTTGTATGTGTAAAAAAGATTTGTATGTGTAAAAAAGATTTGTATGTGTAAAAAAGAATTTGTATGTGTAAAAAGAATTTGTGTGTGCGTAAAAAAGATTTGTATGTGTAAAAAAGAATTTGTGTGTGCGTAAAAAAGATTTGTATGCGTAAAAAAGATTTGTATGTGTAAAAAAGATTTGTATGTGTAAAAAAGATTTGTATGTGTAAAAAAGATTTGTATGCGTAAAAAAGATTTGTATGTGTAAAAAAGATTTGTATGTGTAAAAAAGATTTGTATGTGTAAAAAGAATTTGTGTGTGCGTAAAAAAGATTTGTATGCGTAAAAAAGATTTGTATGTGTAAAAAAGATTTGTATGTGTAAAAAGAATTTGTGTGTGCGTAAAAAAGATTTGTATGTGTAAAAAAGATTTGTATGTGTAAAAAAGATTTGTATGTGTAAAAAAGATTTGTATGTGTAAAAAAGATTTGTATGTGTAAAAAAGATTTGTATGTGTAAAAAGAATTTGTGTGTGCGTAAAAAAGATTTGTATGTGTAAAAAAGATTTGTATGTGTAAAAAAGATTTGTATGTGTAAAAAAGAATTTGTATGTGTAAAAAAGATTTGTATGTGTAAAAAGAATTTGTGTGTGTAAAAAGAATTTGTGTGTGCGTAAAAAAGATTTGTATGTGTAAAAAAGATTTGTATGCGTAAAAAAGATTTGTATGCGTAAAAAAGATTTGTATGTGTAAAAAAGAATTGCATGTGCGTAAAAAAGATTTGCGTGTGGACTTAGAAAAAAACCCCCTGCAAGTTACAAGTACGAATTTTTGACCCTATTTTTCTTCCCTTCATCTGATTGGTCAATGTCATGTCAATCACAAATGTAACAATCCAATCAGAGAACAGATGGGTTTGGCTGTCGAGGGGCGCTTTTTTTGAACTGCAGGTCTTTGAAGGGAATAAATGCCCTTTTACATGCCAACCCAGCGTTTTCCTTCATCACCACGAAGGAAAACAGTCTGTGGTCGTCCGAGTTTGGTGATTTTTGTGTCACAGGTCTACGTGTTTAATACAGGGACTTCCACAGCCTTTTCAACAGCGCTGCGGACCGCGGGGTGGGGGCAGGCAGTGTTTTGGAAATTACAGTCTTTATTACAAAGCTTTCTTCGTTATGAATTAGCATACATGTTTTTATTGAACATTTGAAGAACTAGCAAAAAAAACAAACTCTTGTAGAGGACATAAAGTCAGAGATAAAAACGACAAGGAGCAGGTGCATCTAGTACAGGAAGAGCTGCTGCAAAAACCCACAGAGCCCAGCAGCCAGCGTAACAAATTCTGGATCCTTTGCTTTTAGTTAGCAGTTAGCATTAGCAGCACATCCTGCGTCCGATGTGAAAGAACTTTTATGCTGCGCACTGTGACTCACAGCAATGGTCCTGGGTCAGCCCTGACTTTGTGTTAAACTAATCCTAAAGCAATAATGTTATTTCTAACCACTGATATACCACAACTTTTACCAACAACCTTTAATGTTTTCCATTTCAATCGTGAGCTGTGACCTCCAGAAACAGTTGAGCAAAATGAGACTTTCCTTTTTAAGATGATTTAAGAATCTTCTGTCATACTTGCCATAGCAACCTTTAACAACCAAAGAGCCACTTGGATCACGGCTACGAAATGCCGTTGCAACTTTGCCAGGACGGCGGCTCGCAAGGCCTCCCTTGGTGCTGCATTACAACCGCAACAAGGGAGGCGTCGACAACCTGGACAAGGTCGTGAGCACGTACAGCTGCAGGAGGCCCGTGGCCCTTTTCCACAACATGGTCGACGTGGCGGCCTACAACGCATTCGTGCTGTGGAGGGAAATTCACCCCGACTGGATGGCGGGCAAGCTCAACAAACGACGGCTCTTCCTCGAGCGACTGGGCAAAGCGCTCGCGCGCCCCATGCTCGAAGCCAGGGCGTTAGCGCGAGGACGGGGAGGAGGCCGAGTCGCGGGCCGAGGTACTGCCACCGAGGCCGACGATGCCGATGCTCGTACTACTCGCACCGCCGACGCTACGCCACACGACTCCTCTCCGGTCAAGAGGCGAAGGTGCCGCGTGTGTCCCAAGAGCAAAGACGTCAAGACCAAGATCCTGTGCCACGAGTGCCGAGTGTACGTGTGCACCAACTGCGCCGTCACGTACTGTCCCAACTACGCCGCTTCACGCACCGACGCTCCCCAGACGCCGCCGACGTCGTAATAACACAAGCGCCCCTCGGGGGTCCTAGCGACCCCCACCCTAATCATCATAATAACACACACGCCCCTCGGGGGGTCACCACGCCCCGAGAACAGGCGGGCGCACAAGGGTTAAACTGTCATTTGTGTCTTGAAGTGCAGAAGCTTACGGCACCTGGTATTCCCAGGCGGTCTCCCATCCAAGTACTGGCCAGGCCCGACCCAGCTTGGCTTCCGAGACCAGACGAGATCAGGCGTGTTCAGGGTGGTGTGGCCGTAAGCGAGGGACTGCTTCAGAAACAGCCTTTTTATACATGCTGTGATGACACGGTCGTGCTTACGTTTTTTTATGTCCTGTATACAAGTTGAATTCTCCAAAGCACAAAAATGTTGGACTTCCAAATGGTCCTAACACACTGTGTGCTCTCTGTCACTTTAACACTGTGCTGTGAGAAACTAACATGTGTTATTATGGTGACGTTACCGCGGGAAAAGCATTTTTGCAGCTCAGTGTTGAAGCTGCAGTTCACAACAAAGGTTTGCATGTTTTCGCTGTAACATGTGAAGCTTAGCACAATACTATATTTTAAAGTGCATGACATTTGCCAAGTATAAAAGGTCTTTTATAGCGGGCTTCCCTCGCTTACGGCCATACCACCCTGAACACGCCCAATCTCGTCTGATCTCGGAAGCTAAGCAGGGTCGGGCCCGGTCAGTACTTGGATGGGAGACCGCCTGGGAATACCAGGTGCTGTAAGCTTTTGCACTTCCACACACAAACTGCAGAGGGCGCCGCTGCTCACTCAGTGGAGGCAGCTTCAGGAAAAGCTTCATGACAACGCTCCTGATTGTATTTCGCTTTTGTGCAAAACAAAATAACAAGAACGAAATATTTAGGAAATACACAAACTTATTTATTCTGTAAATGTAGAAAATGTCTGTGGCTAGTCCGTCTGGCCTCAGTCGAGAGGAACTTGTTAACCTTGTAGTGTGCAGCGGGCACAGTGTCAACCTGACACCCATGTTCACTATTGTAGTCTGTTCAGAGAGCTACGCTTCCACTGCTGTAGATATATTCATAGCACTCTGTAGATCTGTTTACCTCACACCGATAGATCTGTATATATGTAGTACATCTGTATATTTGCTCTTATTGCACTTACTGATAAGATGCAAACTGTATTTTGTTACCCTGTATTTAGACATGTGTAATGACAGTAAAGTTGAATTCTAAATGCTAAACATTTAAACAAAAGCAGCTACACAGCTACAGGAAAAGTTTTTAGAAGTGATTTTTAGAAGGCCAGTAAAGAGAGCATGGAGACAGATGGAGGATGCCAAATCCACTGAATCTACACGCTTCCTGTTTCCACCTCATCCTTCCAGTGCTCTACTATACTCCCTGCTCTCTCTACCACAACTGTCTTTGAACTTGCCTGGGCCAGGTCTGAGTCCAGCTTTGCAACTCCAGCCAGGTCACATGACACAGGGGTGTGGTCTGATGTCAACAGGCAGGTCAGTGGAGCCCTCTGGTGATGGATTTATGGCAGTGAAGCAGGAGGAGGCCTGAGAACAGACAGCAGGCTTAACTAGCAGGACAAAGTAGCATGTAGTACTTGAAGGAGTCATCACAGCCAATCAGTTCTCAGGAAAATGGAACATCACATAAATATTTCTCTTCTTTGATTTTCATCAATGTATTTCCTTTGAAATTTAAAAAAGTAATTTTTTTTATTTTTTATTTTGAAATATTTCCTTCTGTCAATATCTCTGCCTGATTAGAAGCTCATAGGCACTTCCTGTCACTCTACAATAAAATAATGTAAAGGCTGCCCTCTCTGCCATCCCACTAGCTGACCTAACTGACACAAGTAAACTGTGCTAAGATACTCTACATGGACTGAGGTTCTTGGCCACATACATATAGATTTGTGTGGCTGTAGAAATCATGCCATGAAGCTCCCAGCGCACATTTTTGATGCTTCTGTTTGTGGCAGAGGAGGTTTGGAGCTCGGCAGAGCCTTGGTGGCTTTTACTGACTATACACCCCTACCCATTTATTATGAACTAACAGCACAACTGTTTGTGTTTTTTTTCTATATTACACTTGCATGATTTAGATTTATACTTATGTGGCAGCTATTCACTGGCCTGACAAAGTTATTTTAAATGATATCATGTCATGAATAACACAAGTTATTTTCCATGAAATTGAAAAGTGAATGAGACGTGCATGTAATTTGACATATTTTGTTGTTTTGTGTGTGTGTTTGTCTGTATTAAATTTTGACGTGTATCTGAAAAACACAATTTTGAAAACACTGGAAAGACCTCAAGACATTTTTTCTTTTGCTTACTATGTAAACAAAAATTCCCACCAATGCTTTTCAGTGTGAAATTTAGTGTGTAGAGAAAATACCTGTGCCAGGTTGTCTCCATCTAGTGGTGAATAACGCATTACCACTACATCAGGTGAGTTTCTCTCTGTGCACAGTGACACAAAACTCATTTAACAACATAAACTATTTAAAAAATGATGTAGGCAGATCAAGGCAATGTTACAGATTCAGTAAGAACAGAAGTTTATTGCAATGCTTCAAATATGCAGGGCGTCACACTAACACAGTTGCTTATGTCCAGCATAGCACTGGGGCTAAATCCAGACCTGAAATCTTTGGAAGTTTCACTCAGTAACAGCACCTTTTTAATATTATTGACTATATTTTATAGTCACAGTTATAAAAAATGTCAAACATTATACGTTAGCTAAAGGTTGAAGTCACAGAGCTATACTGAACAACAATGCAATTTGAGTTTTTCTTGTTTGTACTATATATTTGATTTACTGTAAGCAGCGGGAGTAAAACCTAAAGAAAAAAATAGTAAAAATGAATCTCTGCTCTTACAGCTTTTATTGTGCCGTCACGTCTCCTTTGGAACTGTCCTCTTGCTCGTCTTTTGGATGCTCACCTCTTCTTCACCTTTCCTGTTCCTTTCACTAAACTGCTGCACTCCCGTTCTCTGCTCTCGCCTCCTGTTCTGGTTACAATTAGAATGCAGTCAGCATGTGCCAAATAAACTTGCTCCAAATCGATCATGTTTGATATGATGATGAAGTTTTTAACCTCTTATTTATCAACTTATTTGATGCACTGTATCAATCAATTATTAAACAAATATCAGACTGTAGAAACGCCAATAATAATGCACTGAGCAAGTTCATGCCATAAGAGCTAAATGGCCATAAAAGAAAATCCTGAATGCCTGATACAGGACAGGCCAACTTTGAATGGAGCCACAGATGGACATCAGTCAGCTTTCTGCACTTTCCACCTGATCACATCTGTCCTCAAAGTCATGTCACTTCCTCTGTGGTTCATTTATGTTTCCTTTTACATTTGCAGTGACAATAAATTTAGTGACATAGTGCACACATTATTTCCTATGGACTGCTGGGTTATCTTGGTTTATTTAAGTTAGTATTTTTAAAGGTGCAGTGAGTCATTTTTTAGGTATTTGATAGAAAAAAGCATCTTGTACTCATAAATAAACATAGAATAGTGGATAAAAATGACACATTGTTAAATGTGTCATTGGTCACTGCTTAATTTCCTCATTATTTAAGCATCACTCATCCTTAATATGTCATTTATAAATACAGATATACGTTCTTAGAAAGAACCACTTCTGAACCTGATCTCTTTACTCCAAGGAGCTTTTGTGAGTTATCGTTGTGCCAGAGGAGGAGGGCATCCAATACTTCTTTCATTTCACCTGAGTTCGCCTGTGGGAAAGCAAAGCGCCGAATACCCTGACTATTTCTTTGAATTCAGGAGTACTAGTGAACTAATCTTGAGTGATTACTGAATTATCTGAATAAAGCTAATGAACCAGAGAAATTCTAAACTCTTAAACATCCCAGAGATATCTGAATTTATGTCTGCACCTTCACACTCCAGATATGAAGGATCATACCTGTTTTACCTCCGGTGTTGTGCCAAAAAGTGATCGTCTGACAAAAACTGATTTCCAATGTCTTTACTTATATTGGTAAATAGACTTTAGTGAACATGATTTACAAAAGGCTATATATCAAGTTTAATAACGACCCATTTTTTCAAGTATATTTATAACTCTGTGTTATTGTAACTATATTAAAACCAACCCAGTCCTTCTGGGACACTTAAAATATGTTTAGAGAACTATTATTATATTTGTTGCAATTTCTGCTGTCCTCTTGGCCAGATTACTCTTTAAAAAAGTAATTTTAATGTCAAATGAATAAATACGAAGTAAAAATCACTGCCAAAAAGTGATTGCAGCTTCTACCTTGTGACAGGAATGTTGTTTGTGGCACAAGATGACTCAATATCACTCATGAGGGACACATATGACATGTTTCACATATTATAGACCAAAAAGTTGTCTATAGCAGTTTATCCCTCCTGTTATGTTGCGGGTCAGATTGACCCAGAACAGAAGAGATGTCACATGTCATCTGCATCACTGCAGAAAACGAAAAAAATCTAAATTATAAAAGAAAATTGTAAAATAATCAATGCCAGTGTTTCCTACACTTTTGGATGAGTAAATTTGCCCCGGGTCAAATTAACCCAGAAGCATAACTGTTGTTCCTGGAAACCAACATAACAGGAGGGTTAAATATGATCAACTGGTTTTTGACAAATACCGAAAATGAGTTTATGGCAGACATGACTTTTTGACACAACACTGGCTAACTGACAAGACCTAGTTATAAGCTAATATTACGGCTGAATATTATTGCACCTAACCTTAGGCTCCAGTATTCTAAAACTCGCACTTCCCCTCTGATAAACCATATGATTATGTAACAAATATGTCAGCTTACCAAAGAACAGAGGACAATTTATTCAGGGTGTGACAGCACTTTACCACCTGTGTCCAACATATAATACAAATTTCTGGACTGGAGCACGTACATCGTTAAAAACTCCAGGACTTCATCACAGCCTCTCTCACATCCGCTTTACATGTGTAGTTTACAGGAAACTTAAATGACACTGGGTGAATATGTTTGTAGCAGGATAAAATTAGGGTCCCTTATATGAATGGGATTTAAACAGAAGAAAAATATTGGCATCAGTTACCAACACTTCACTCAATTGAGACTCACTTGTGTTTAACACTGGAATATGTGAACATATTACTTATTGAGTCGTTTCTCAGTTCATGGGTTGTAAAACCGCAACATCCTCCATCCGTAGTAAGAGAAAGCGTCTGTGGCAATAACCAAAATGTCTCCATACAGCCTTTGTGAATAAGAAAATATTTTTAAAAAATCTTTTTAAAATGTATAGAGCTAAATATAAAACGTGTCTGTGAGTCCTTCAGTCCAACTACTCGAGGTCGAGGAGAATATATAGCAGCCGCTGATCCCTCAATGGCACCAGTAAGACGGCAGGACAGCAGGGCCTCTTCCTCAGCAGAAGTCTCCTCCACTGCTAGCAGGAGAATGACACACGAGTATTTTAAAGGTACTGCGTGTACAGATATCACCGCTGGCTCACACAAGCTGCTCTGACACAGCTACAGACCTTGGCTGTGTCCCAATCCAGTGACCGCACGCTCCTGAGTACGCATTTTGAAACCTATTACGTCACAGCGACGTGACGACGGCTGTCCCAATTTGAAGTGTACTCCAAATGCGCCGTCGATTTCCCCAAATTTGAAGTGTGGTCCGCTGTACACTTCGTGGTCCCATATATCCCACAATTCATAGCGCGGTGGTGGGTGTGGATAATTTTGCCGAAAAACACGGCAGAGGGCAGAAGCGGAGCAGCCGAAGAGTAAACTTTCAAAAGTAAGTTTACTGTATATGATGTCACTTATTTATGTGCGAATGTTTAATAATGAAGAACATTAAAACATTACTGTTGGCCACATGTCGGCAAAGTTATGTGACATTAGTTGTGAATGTACTAACTTGGTTTTACAGCCTTTACTTTAAAATATACGCCGTTCAATAGTCGACCTTAATCTGACAGAGAATGTGATGATTTTGTGGATAATTAAAGTCAGTCATATATCCACAAACACAACAAGCTGAAAGTCAGTGATGCTGCTCGGTTTGCAGTCCTGAACATCACGGCACAAGCAGGATCCACTGCACTGTTAATGTGAGCTGTGTTATATTGCTGCCTCTGTTCGGTGGTGTCGAGCCAAACGCACTTTAACGTGTGTTTGAACGAGCTGACGGTTCACTCGTTAAGCTGAAAGAAAGATGCTTTAATCACAGCAGTCACACATGTGTCCACTGCACCATCTGGGACTCTTCTTGTTTCGTAATAACACAAACACTAAATCCTGCTTCTCTGTGCTGTTGTGTAGCAGTGTGTACACCTGAGACTGTCACCTGTCTGTCTGTCCTGCACTCTCTCTCTGTTTCTTTCTCTCTGATTGTGGAATAAAAGTATGAACGTGTGTTTATAAGTTACACTTGTGTTTGAATCCTGCAGCTTATCACACATTTGATTTCCATGTGTGACGACTGCAAGTGTCCAGAGTGAGGACAGACTGAGGGAGCCACTGCTGCACATCATCTGTGAGGCTTTGCACCCCTGATGATCCACCAGGACAAACTCAGCAGTGTGTGAGGAAGAGGAGGAGGAAGAGCCAGCAGCAGCTGACAGATGGAGAGAATAGACAGACTGTTCCCTGTTTGTGAAGGACTGCTAGGAAAGTTTAACATAACTGTCTGTGCTGAATCAGCCTTATTAGGTAATGTTCAAATAATGTGATCATCCCAGTGTTTCCAGTGTGGGAGAAAGTACTCAGAGTACTCAGGGCCTTCAAGTTACACACTATGAAAGGCAGCAACAAGTTTAATGTTCAGAAACCTAAAGTATGTATCAGCAGCAGAATGGAGCTAAAATAAATGTTGGTTTCAGTTCTATGAAGCTTTGAGTATTTTGGATCAGTAGCTGCTGTGTTTGTTGCATCATATTGCTGTAACTGTTTATATGCTTTATACACTCAACAAAAATATAAACGCAACACCTTTGTTACTGCTCCCATTCCCCATGGGATGGACGTAGAGACCTAAAATTCATTCCAGATACACAATATAACCATCCCTCCCAAACAGTGGTCACAAATCAGTCCAAATGTGTGGTAGTGGGCACATCTGCCATATTGAGATAATCCATCCCACCTCACAGGTGTGCCACATCAGGATGCTGATCTGACATCATGAGTAGTGCACAGGTGTACCTCAGACTGCCCACAACAAAAGGCCACCCTGGAATGTGCAGTTTTTTGCGCTATTGGGGGTCTGGGGACCCAGAACCGGTCAGTATCTGGTGTGACCACCATTTGCCTCATGCAGTGCAACACATCGTCGCATGGAGTCTATCAGATTGTCAATTGTGGCCTGTGGAACGTTGGTTTTCTCACCCAATAAAGGAATATTTCATATATCAGTCGACTCTTCATTCTATCAGACACAGTTATCACAGCTCGTACATTTTGTTTTTACACATATATGTAAGCATTGAGCCAAATGTAATAATGCCAACATACTGAAGGAACAACATTTGTCTCTTATATATGATACATCTATATCAGGGGTCGGCAACTTTTCTGATGACGAGTGCATCTAAAATTTCCTCAGAAGTCAGTGTGCCATATGATTGCATTAGCAATAAATTTAATAACGCTCTATATTAACAGTTACACACTATATAGAACCACTTTATAGGATTATATTTGTTTGCAGATGCTGGCAGCTGTCAGCGAATAGTTATCAGCTATTTTGAAACAAAAAAAACACATTTTATCCATAAGAGCAAATGAACTGTACAACAGAAAATACAAATGCTGTTTATGGTCTCCTCACAACAATGATAAGAAAAATAAACTGGGCCAATATGGCATGTTTGTTAATACAGAGACACACATGTTAATGTGATCTCTGGTCTCCCACTCAGAGACACAGGTCTCCCAGTGTCCAGCATTCAGAGGCTACCTGAGGACTCATGTGAGAGAAAATCTGCTCACACAGACATGTAGAGCCAAATACTGTCAATAAGGCCTCTGCAATGTTCTGAAGATAGTCAAACTTGTCAGGTAGTGATGTCCAGCAGGTGAACATGCAGCTCCATGAACACACACAGCTGTGGATTCCAGCTGCTTCGATGTTGCATTAACTGGCATTAACTCAGCCAGTTAATGTGAGACAAATCCAGCTGCTCATTAAAGATTTCTGGTTTGATCAGAAAATAAAACATTGGTCCATACACCTGAAAGTCCCAAAAACACATTGTGAATTCTGTCTCGAGTCTACGGATGTATCCGTGTATCTCCGTGGTGCTGATGCTGCGCTGAGCGCACAGCTGCTGAAGCTTTTGAAGTGTCGGAATGTAGAAAGATAATAACGTCCCTCTCACCAGTAGGCTAAGTTATTTTAACCCAATTACAAGTTGAATCTGATTGTTAGGGTTGTTAGCTAAGATACCGTCATTAAGAAGCGGCACAACTAATGTGTCTATGTGAGCTGATTTGCGATGTGCACCGCTGGTGCGGCCATTTATTTTTTAATGCACCTCTCAGATTAATTCACTGCGTGTCGTGCCCAGGGCTGGACTGGGACAAAAAATCAGCCCGGGCATTTTGACTAGAGACCGGCCCCCCAGGTATTAAAGCCATAAAGCCTTTGAATGAAAACAAATGCTGTTGTGACAGTGATGTACAGTCTTGTTGGTATATGTATGATTTCTATACATTTTACGTCAGATAAAAACTTTGGTTGTAAGCTTCAGATAATTATTTAATAACAGCCAGACATTTTAAATGAGAATAAGGAAGTATTTCTTTGTGCCCCCCTTTCCCTGTTAATGCCCTACCTGGCCCCCTGGCAAAGCTTTGCTAGACCCGCCCCTGCATAGTTACCAGCTGTCAGCTACTTAGAAAAGGATCCTGGTGTTATTTGTCTCTCAGAAACAGTTCATAACTTCCCTTCAACTCATTCATGTCACCTGAAAGGTAAACCTGTTTCTCCATCACCTGTTCAGCTCTGATGATTCAGTAAGGACATCTCCTGGTTTCATCTTCATGTTTCCCTCTCACCACATATCCAAACCAACATCAGCTGATACTAGAAATTAATATTAAATAAATTCTAACAACACCCGATCAAGCTTAAACGTGCTGCTGTTGTTTAGAGCGACATCCGCTGGTTTCCTTTTTCTGGCGCAAAGTGGGCGATAAACAAACAAGAGAGCCAATCAGCTGATCATTGATCAGATTCATGATTGAAGTAGAAACAGGTGAGGGAGGGGGAGAGAATGAGAGAAGAAGAGGCAGCTGACAGCGTAACGACAGAATAAATCCAGCTTTGTGTCTTTTTCCTTTCTAGCTGAAGTACGGTGTTCTGACAAACCATCCTACTTTGGCAAAATGTCCTACCGTAAGTAGTTTATGCACATTTCTGCTGTCACAGAAAAATTCCAGCACAAATTTAAGTTGGTATGACAGTTTGCCACTTAACTTTGCCCATCAGAGTATGCTTGTAGCTCATATTCACAAAGGTAGGATGGTTCGCCACTGAATTTTAGCTGTGAAAATATGCTTCTAGCTCAGATTAACAAAGGTAGGACGATTTGCCACTAAATTTTAGCTGTTAGTATGCTTGTAGGTCACATTCACAAAGGTAGGATGGTCTGGCACTTAATTTTACCCGTCAGAATATTTTTCTGGCTAATATTCACAAAGGTAGTACGGTTTGCCACTTAATTTCGTGTTGTGCGCATGCGCAGAAACAATGGGTAGGATGGTTTGTCAGGTAGGATGGAACGGGACAAACTGCATTCCTTTTCAGCTCAATATGAAACGCGTAATATTTTCTCTGAATGTGGGACGATTCCGTCTTTTTACGGGACGGTTGGCAACTCTACTAACTATCAGTAGTATCATAGCACCCACCCAGCTGTATAGAAACTCCATCATGCTAGCTAGCACGCAGTACGAGTTATTGTAACTGACTGTAAAAAGTCAGCACAACAAAAATAAAACTCCACCTAAACTTGGTTTATATCTGACCAACATAGACTGCAGGTCATAACTTCTTACCTGAAGTTCAGTTCACCTGACACTCAGACCTCAGACCGGCGGCCGCCTCGGGTCTCTCCTCTTGCCTCCCCTTCCCTCATCCACCTGCTGGCCTCCACCACCTGCTAATGTCTGTGAAGGTTCTCAGTCATCCAGGTCATCGTAGTCAAAGGAGCTTGCAAAGAAAAGCGTCTGGACTTCTTTAAGTTACTTGAAGACGTTTCACCTCTCATCCGAGAAGCTTCTTCAGTTCTAAGGTCAAATGGTGGAGAGTCCCAGATATAAACCTAGTGGGAGTATCCCCCCACAGAGGGACAAAAGGACCCCCTGATAGGGCTGGGCGATATGACCCAAAATTCATATCTCGATATTTTTTAGCTGGATGGCGATATAAGATATATATCTCGATATATTTTTTTAAAGCCATAAAGTAAGAACAAAAAGAGAGTTCTTAGTCAAAGCTGTGTCCCAGATGTCACACAGGCACTTTTATTAACATAGAGCAGATGTACATAAATTTACTCAAAAATAAATTATGAGCATTTATTAAATAATAATGCTCCATAAATAAAAGAAAACAATGTTGTTTTTGTGCATAACAAAAAGATCACAATTGTGCAGTCAAAATGTAAACTAAAAGACGCTGAGCATAATAACAAAGACAGATTTCACAGCTGCTCTGTTCCCAACTTCTACTGTGTGACTGACAGCCTGGAGTTTGAAATCCGCTTCGCAACCACGTCTCTTAACAGGTGCCATTTATGGTCCTTATACACAGTAGGGTAATATTACGTTGAAGCACAGTACGTATCACTCCGCGAGGCTCAGCCGTAATGCTCCGACAATCCATCAAGCGGTGCAGCTCCGTAGCTTACTAAAGTCGTACTAAAACATTTTTGGACAGATTGCTGAGCGCCGTGTTCCACATAAAATCGGTTCGCGGCCATCAAGCACAACCAGAATTCATACATAAGGCGCGCTGTCAACTTTTGAGAAAATGAAAGGATTTTAGTCCGTGCAGCACCTCTGGGCTGCATGGCGTTAGCGTGGTTAGCTCGTTAGCGTGGTTAGCTCGTTAGCGTGGTTAGCTAGCTAACGTTTCTCGCGGTTAGTATCATGGTTGCTAGGCAACCTGAGCAGCGCGACGACGGCCAGACCGTCCCATTTCACAAGCCTCTCATTTCCGCACTTCTCGTACTTCCTAGTACGCGCCGTACGTAGTACGCGAACTGCGCGTACCCCGAAGCGTGCGGTCACTGGATTGGGTCACAGCCCATGTGTGCTCATAGCCCCTAAACAACAGTGCAGTCTGCTAGTTCAAATGCACAACAACATAAATTACAACTTACTGTACAATGAACACACATCGCTCACTGAGTTAGGTCATTCTTGCACCTTTTTTAAAACACACCCCTTTAGCTTACGTCTTGAAAGTAGTGCAAGCCATATGGGTTTATATTCCAAACAGTGACACACGAATTTGATCACCGAAATCCGCTTAACATGGCTGCTAATTTTCAAGCTTACTACCTTATTCACGGTTAGCACACTAATAATAATCATTAACCACACATCATAACATAACCAAACGATAACATATAGAAAGAAGCAATGTACGTATAAAACACAAATTCTTACCTAGCAGGAGAATAAATAATCAGTATTTTAAGGCTACTGCATGTACAGATGTCACTGCTGGCTCACATGAGCTACCTCTGAGAACCCCACAGTTTACTCCCCAGCTGACTGTCGCGAAAGAGTCGTAAATCACCGGCATTGTAAAACTTTAAATTATTCCAGGGCATGTTAAAAACAAAATACCAAACAGATGGACTGGATATTAAACGGTATCAAACGACTAAATGAACACAGGGTTACAATTACATTCTACCATCGTCACATCGAGAGTTTATTCATTAATCATCAGAGTTCAACAATGTGACATCCAGTTGAAAACAACTTCAGTAACGCCAGCAAAACAGGCTAACAGTAAATAACAGCACAAAAACAGCCGTGCTTATCGACAGCTCGGCATATCCTCAATCCGGTCACATTTTAACTGTCCGTTTTACAGCCTCTTCCAGAAAACGAACGCTTACGCGGTACACTATACACATATACAGTATATTGATTTTATTTGGTTTTAGAGTTTAACCTGAAATCTTTTGCTGCTGAGCAGCAGAGCTCCAAAGCGTCCCCTGTAACCATGGTTACGCAGAGGCAACGGTGTTCCAACTCTGACGTCACGGAGGAGAACTTATTTTAAACTGATACCTGGATCAGCCTGCAACGTTTTCTGGCACTTTTCTGCTGAGATCCGGAGCTCGACGCCCTGGCACCCCGGGATAAGATGAGTTGCTGTGTTTTTCACGGAGAAAAAATAGTTAACACGGAATAACGTCAGTCTCAGATGGAAAAAAAAAGATGCAAGCAAAAGAGGACAGCAGATTGAGAAGAGATTTCTTCAAACGGTAAGGAGCTTCTACCAACTGATATTTGATAAGGTTAAAACTTCAAGCTTAAATCTAATGTCCAGATTCATGCTAAACTTTTCTGATTACTCAGTGAATCTGTTCATACGTTGCCGTTTTAAGCTATTAATTTCATGGTGACAAATATCTTTGACAAAAAATGCAGGATTAATTAAAGGCTATATATGACTGCTAGGTTAGGAGCAAATACTTAAGAGAGAGAGAGAGAGATATTTTTGCTCTGATAGAAATCTTTATTAATATTTATGGGAAATGGGCCTCTATTAGATTGTTTGTGGCCAATACAATAAATTGTCTCCTGGCTTTCAAAAAAAACAGATTTAAAGTGAAACAAATATTTCCAAATCATGGAATGGTGCTGACATTATCACTCATTCCATATTGTTCCTAAGGTTTGCAGTCTTTCTCTACTTTAACTTTTGAAGTTGCATGTACACATAGGGCTGCTCAATTAATCGAATCTTAATCACGATTACGATCTGGGCTTTCAACGATCATTAAAAATGACTGAGCCGATTATTAGCCCCTCCCTCATTTATCCGCGACACCTTAAAGGCCGTCTGTGAAAATATTGTCGGGCATAAAACGGTCCGTGGCGCAAAAAAGGGTGGAGACCGCTGATTAAGAGGACCCGAGGGAAGCTCGGAAAGCTAAGCAGAAGTTATTTGGAGAGTGACTGCCGTTGGTTGAAAAGAGAGTTTAAAAAAAAACTTCAGTGGTGTTGCACACTATGTTATATTATTTTTTTAAAGTCATTGTTAACCCTTTAAAGCCGGTCAGAGCAGCACGCTCCGTTTTGCGTAACTATTTTTAAATCCCTGTAGAACCTGAACCGTGTAAGCTAGCGCAATAATTTGTTTTGCATATGAAACCGGAGGAGTTGTACTTACATCTGATGCCATCAGCTTGTCCTCGGTCACGGTTTCGTTCCACATATAGCTTTGCAAAAATTGCATAAAAAGCGCTTGCAGGAACAAAAACATAATATTCCAGAAACACGCTTTGCCGTTCCTATCAGCTGTTCGTAACACTTCCCACAGTGAAATGATGCACCTGCTGTTTTCTTTGCAAATTTGCATCATAGGATTGTTTTTTGTTTTTCCTGCAGTATATAAAAATTGCTGTATCTCCAAAATAAAACTATGAAGACACTCAAAATAAATTTCCTGTTGTTGTAAACTATTTTTTGCAACTTTATTGTATTTAAAGTTTTGAGGGATAAACCTCTTAAATTTCTCCAAGTAGAAATATATGTAAACAAAACAAAAACGATTTTCAATTTTTTTTGTAGTTTATTGCACTTTTTTGCAATTTATGTAATTACTATGCACTTAATGCATACATATTATTAAAATATGG
Source organism: Maylandia zebra (assembly GCF_041146795.1). Lineage (NCBI taxonomy): Eukaryota > Metazoa > Chordata > Actinopteri > Cichliformes > Cichlidae > Maylandia > Maylandia zebra. The sequence goes on from NC_135170.1 coordinate 3,692,062, forward strand.
GCTATAACAGTTGTATAGCAACTTGAAATGCTCCCAAAATGGCACTACAGCATGTACAAAAAATAAATAAAAATAATATAAGCTCTGGTGGACTTGGTTCTATGGTAGGTCTTAAAGGGTTAAATAAATATCGTCAAATAATCGTGATTATCATTTTTGCCATAATCGAGCAGCCCTATGTACACATATGCTTTAACTGCATATGTGTACATGCATGTTAACTGATGTGTGCTTGTGTGGTGATTTGAAGTTACGGTGCCTTAAAAAGTTAATCATAGTTCTTGAACTTTTACACATTTTGTCACCTTACAACCACAAACAAAATGTGTTTTTTATTGACCTTTTCTATGATAGATTAACACAAAGTAGCACATAATTGTGAAGTGGTATGAAAATAATACATGGTTGTCAAAATTCTAAGCAAATAAATTTGGAAAAGTGTGGCATGCATTTCTATTCAAACCCCTGCTCTTCATAGAGCCACCTTTTGCTACAGTTACACCTGCAAGTCTTTTGGAGTATGTCTCTACCAGCTTTGCACATCTAGAGACTGAAATATTTGCCCATTCTTCATTGTAAAACAGCTCAAGCTCAGACAGATTGGGCAGAAAGCGTGTCTGAACAGCAATGTTCAACTCTTGCCACAGATGCTCAATGGGATTTAGGTCTGAACTTTGACTGACCCTTCTAACACATGGATATTCTTTGATCTAAAGCATTCCATTGAAGCTCTAACTGTATATTTAGGGTCATTGTCTTCCTGGAAGGTAAATCTACATCCCAAGCTCAAGTCCTTTGCAGCCTCCAACAGGTTTTCTTCCAGAATTCCCATCTATTTAGCTCCATCCATCTTCCCATCATCTCTGACCAGTTTCTCTGTCCCTGTAGAAGGAAAACATCCCCACAGAATGATGTTGCCACCACCATGTTTCACAGTGGGGATGGTACGTTCAGGGTGATGAGCAGTGTTGGGTAAGTTACTTTAAATTAGTAACTTAGTTACATTACTAGTTACTTCCATCAAAAGTAACTCAGTTACTTCAAGTTACTCGTTACTTTCAAAGTAACTAGTTACTAGGGAAAGTAACTTTGGTTTTACTCAGACTTCTCTTGTTAATGTGTTGCTAACTGGATACCCAGCAAGATTGCCAGTCTTCTAGCTTGCTTACTTGCCACAAGTGCACTGTGCCACCTACCAAAGGAAAAAATAATGTGCATATTTCCACGAGAGAAATCCCACGCCTGGACCGTTGTTGACCGCCGCCATGATTCTAGTCTACGTCACAGCGTCATGTGCGCTTTTTACATCCAACACAAAAACTACAGTCGTAGTGCTTTTGATTGTACTCAGAACTCATAAATTCTGCCTTCCGAATTGGAAGATGTAGGTAACACCAGACTGCAGATGCGCTGCATACAGGGCTGGACTGGGACTAAAATCAGCCCGGGCATTTTGACTAGAGACGCCATTATTGCAAATATCATAAAGCCTTTGAATGAAAACAAACACTGTTGTGACAGTGATGTACACTGTCTTGATGGTATATATGTATCAATCTATCAATCGTTTGTTGTAAGATTCAGATAATTATTTTTTAAAAGCTAGACATTTTAAATGAGAATAAGAAAGAAAAGTATTTCTTTGTGCCCCCCTCTCCCTGTTAATGCCCTACATGGCCCCCTGGCAACACTTTGTTAGACCCGCCCCTGCACAGTTACCAGCTGTCAGCTACTTAGAAAAGGATCCTGGTGTTATTTGTCTCTCAGAAACAGTTCATAACTTCCCTTCAACTCATTCATGTCACCTAAAAGGTAAACCTGTTTCTCCATCACCTGTTCAGCTCTGATGATTCAGTAAGGACATCTCCTGGTTTCATCTTCATGTTTCCCTCTCACCAGATATACAAACCGACATCATGACCAGCAGCTTTACAGCTGTGGCTCCAGCAAACATCAGCTGATACTAGAAATTAATATTAAATAAATTCTAACAACAGCTGATCAAGCTTAAACGTGCTGCTGTTGTTTAGCGCGACATCCGGTGGTTTCCTCTTTCTGGCGCAAAGTGGACGATAAATAAACAAGAGGGAAAAGCCATCAGCTGATCATTGATCAGTTTCATAATTAAAGTAGAAACAGGAGAGGGAGGGGAGAGAATGAGAGAAGAAGAGGCAGCTGTGCAGCGTAAACACAGAATAACTCCAGCTTTGTGTCTTTTTCATTGTAGCTGAAGTCCGGAACAAACTGTGTTCCTTTTCACCTCAATAAGAAACGCGTAATATTTTCTCTGAATACGAGACAATTCTGTTTTTTAGGGAACGGTTGGCAACTCTAATAATTAACTGTATGAACAAAATAAAGTTCACTATCAGTAACATAGCACCACCCAGCTGTATAGAAACTCCGTCATGCTAGCTAGCACGCAGTACGAAAAAGTCAGCACAACGAAAATAAACTCCACCTAAACTTGGTTCATATCTGACCCAGAGAGACTGCAGGTCATACCTGAAGTTCAGTTCACCTGACACTCTCGGACCAGCGCCCGCTTCGGGTCTCTCCTCTTCTCCCTTTTCCTTCATCCACCTGCTGGCCTCCACCACTTGCTAATGTTATTGAATCTGCGGAAGCTCCGCGACAGCCACCACACGAAGTAACGAATAACGAGCCTATCTAAATCCCAGTAACGACTAACGCGTTCCCGGTTTTGGCATAATAACTAGTTACCGTGCTCGTTACCATAATAATAACGTAGTTACTGTAACGCGTTACTTAATAACGCGTTAGTCCCAACACTGGTGATGAGCAGTGTTATTTTTCTGCCACATGTAGCGCTTTTCATATAGGCCAAAAAGTTTAACTTTGGTCTCGTCTGATCAGAGTACCTTCTTCCACATGTTTGCTGTGTCCCCTACACCAGGGCCGTGCAGAGAGGTTTAAAGGGGCGGGTGCTCAAAGTTAAAAAGGGGCACATTGAACCAGGTTGAATAACAACAACACACATTCATCAAGAATCTAATATGGGAAGGGCAGGGCTGTGCTGATCTGAGACTGTAGACATTAAAAAGTCCACAGGAGAGATGGTAGCTGATTAAACAAGTGTCATGAGATAATAACAAAGTGCAAAGATTGGTGACAGCGCTTGGAACCATAAGGACACAAAAAACTGTGAGAAATAATTTAGGCTCTGCCTGTGAATCACTCTTTGCTTCTCTTCTTCCTTCCATCCCATCATTTCATAAATCACTCTCCACTTGCTGTCTATGTGAGAACAAGGCACAACTTGCTATTGCAATAAACTATAATCTAATTATCCACACCTAACAACTCCTGCACTTAATCTATAATAAAATGATGACAGAAAAATGTTATAGCCCTGCCTTTAGTAGCCTCACACAGCTCCTACTGTTTCCTCCTCATGTCCTTACCAGCCATGTCTGCACAATGTTATATCATGAGTAATATTTTTTTTAAAATCCATCTAAATAAAACACACACATGCACGCACACACAGTGACATGTTAGACCTTCTTCAGAATACTGTATATACTATGGGCATCATGGTGCTGATCCAGAATCCTTACATTATTATTTATTACTAGAGCTACAATAATAAAGTAAAGAGGAGGGGGAAGTAATAAATATGAAATAATGTATTTATGATGATTCCATTTGTTTCACTATCCACTCTGTGCAGGGCAAAGCTTATTACATTTTTAAACTGTAGAGATACAATCATTTTACTGCTGTAAAATCCAAATTTTGTCATATTTAAAATATAAATCTAATATAATCTGCTTCTTAATGTATGTTCTTTAAAATACAGCGTGTGTTTTTTAATATATTATAATTATAATAATGCATAATTATGTGGACATGCATATTAGATCGTTTTTTAGTGAAATATAATCCCTCCAGAAAGGCAGGAAAAGCGCTGTAACTTACTTTAAAACTAAATATGTTCCCTAAAACGGTGACAGAGCTACAGACCCATGACAGCCTTACACAGGTAGCCAGCAGCTGTGACCAGCACTACTTGTGCAGTTAATAAAAGGACAGGTAATGTTTGTCGCGCTGTTGCACACACAGCACGCTCGTTTGTTTCAGTTCGTCAGTTGCAACAAGACATCTTACCAACGTGTACGTAATAAGCGAATACTCCTGTGTGCTACACACTACAGTGCACGCTGTACACCTACTTACTGGTTTTGTCGCATCAGTTTGTGTCTCTGAGTTAACTTGTGTTTCTCCTACAGCTCCGGACCGCTAAAAATGCGCGTGCTCTTTGTGAGCTCGTTCCCGGCTCGTAACTAGCGCGTTCTGCCGTCAAGGGCGACCATTGGTTAAATGTGATCATGTGACTGGTCCGGGTTTTTTCTTCTTTTCTTCTTTCTTCCACACGCCTGGTGGGCGGTGCCACCCGATCACAAGGGCTGGCAAGGCTTTCGGAGCCTGGGGAGCGGACACCCGCACAAAGGGTGGCCAGGCGGCCCGGTCCGGGTTTTTTCTTCTTTCTTCCACACGCCTGGTGGGCGGTGTTACAAGTTCAAAATATTGGGGATGGAGACAAGATGAAAAACCAAAAGAACAACACTGGTCCGGTCGGGTTGAGTCAAACAATGATTTTAATGATCACACGCGTGGGAGATAAACACCGTATGCAGACAGCATCAGATCTCAAAATGGTGGAGCATTGCTCAAACTCTTATAGCTTCTGGTCCTCCCACCTTATCATAAAAGCCTAAACATTCACACTCTCTCTCACACAGCGCCTAAGCTACGACCTTGGCTCCCTCTTTATCTGCTCCTGCTGAGATGGAGCAGAAAACTCCAGCATGTTCTGTTCTCTTCTAATCAGACAAATAAGGCGATGACTTTCTGCGAACAGTATTTCTTATAACTTAGCAGTATAATGCATCATAAAACAACATCATTCATTCACAATAAATCAGCAGTCTAAGGTAATGCAAATCAGTCTAACAAATGCAATAGTTATCAGCTTCTTCTAATTCAGGAGAATAATGCAAACTAAAACTACATAATAATTCACAATCTTTAATTAGGCATAAAATAATATTATAACCCAACATTATATTTGACAATTCCCTCTGTTGAGCTCTGGATTCTCCAGAGCTCACCTACACCCTGCAATCCAGTGTGGCCGGGTCCATTTCGACTCACTCCTCCGGCCCTTTGTCCCTCTGTTGGGCGAACCATGTGTGAGATGACCTCTGTGTTTGCGCGGTTCAGATGCAAGAAAAAATTATTTTTACAACAGTAGCAGGTACAGATGACACTCCCCAGGTCTCCCACAGCTTTATCTTGGTGCTACCTTATACCCTTCAGACGTCTATCCAAGGAGCTTTTGACCTTTACTTTATTGCTGCAGCCACCAGTGTCGTCCAGTCGGGTGGTCCTTTGCTCTTCTTTCTTCAACCTCAGGGGTTAGACAACCCTTCAGTCGTTGCACAGATCAGGGGATTATTCTGCCCCGATTTCAAACAACAATCTGTGTATCCTCCGGTCCGGTGTATCCTCCAGAAAAAGGAACAGGAACGTGTCCCCCTTTTGCCCAAGAGCCTCTCGAACCTCGTTGGTTTGGTGTTCCTGGATTTCCGCCAACCCCTTCATGGTTATCGCTGTGTTTATGGGATCCATCCTTTCAGGTGACTAATCGGAGCCCAAACGCCATGACACTTGGACCCAGTTGGTATCTCGGCCATCACTGTGTCTGTCTCCGCTGCAAAGGATCCTCGTATATTTGTGACCTCGTCTGGTGTCTGTTCCTTTCTCTGTAAGAGACAGAAAACCAAAACACCTCCCTGCCTAGCCCTAATAATCTAATGTTGTTATCTATTGACCTTCCAGTGATTCAGAATTGATGTAGAACACTGAGAATGTCCCAGGGACTTATTCTAATCATATCCTATGTGTGTGTAAGCGTGTTTGCATTTAGCCCTCTGCACTCAAGGCATTTCCCTACACTTTATCAATCCGGACCATCACGCCGAACGAAGCTTATGACCTTCAAAAGACCGAGTGCCAACTCATTATAAGCACATTTGCAAGGTGTGTAAGAGAATTATTAGAACCACTCATTTTAACAAACGGCATCAAAAACAAATTAGCCATTCATAAACCCAACATTTGCCCCCCCCCCAAAAAAAAATTCAGTTCATTTCAATGATTCAATGATGAAAAATGATTTATAAAACCTTTAGGGTCACTATTAGCTTAAATTCACCAAAGTAATTAAAACACAAATGAAGTCATAGAAATGTTCATATAACCCTTGATTAATGTTAATACTCAACTCCCCCCCTGTTTTGACACATTCCCATGTATTGCGACTATTAACTCTTACAGCACGGGATATTCCTAATTTGGTTCAGGTGAATTGATAAACTTTGTGAAGGCAATTAACACACACAGTTGTGTAGATGTTCCCGTCCTGTTGTCTCGGGATGCGTCACACTGCCTTGTCTGAGGTTAGCTTCTGTTTCTGGGGATGAGGGGATGAGTGGTTAAGTGGAGGGGAGTGTACTCCCTTACCTTTTTCAAGGTAAGCTAGGCTAGCCTCCTTATGTGAGCTTTTCAAGTGCATTTTAAGGTTTGTGGGATTTTTTACCGTTTTATAAATCTCCCTCATAATTTGTCTCTTTCCACTACAAGATACTTGCTTTAAACAAAACACAGTCATATTCAAAGTAATCCCAAATTGAACTCTGTTGCTCTCTCCCGACCTTTTCCTGACATGATTCTGCACGAAGACGAAGCAGAAACCAATGTCGCCAACTCCTCACAGAGGGGAAATCGCTATTGGTTGCGCTAAAAATCGCTAGAAGTCGACAAAAGTCGCCGAATGACGCCATCGCCTAGTTTTGCATAATTGGTCATGCTAACCTCATTGTAACCCAAATTGTTGGAGAGAGAAATAATATCGTGGAAGTGACATAAAGTGGGTAAAAAAAAATATCCTAACTGCATTTAGAGTCTATTTAGAACTACAAGTTAAATTTGTTTTGCCATTATTGTTTGTTGTTTTTTGACACAATTTCAACCTTGCTCCTTCACCTGGGCTTGGACCGGCAAAAGTGATCCGAAATAGGCACTCCTGTGGAGTTACTTCGTGTGTGTGGGTTTATAACTAATTTTAAACCTTGTGATCCATAAAACAGCATAAGAGTAAAACGGTAAAACAAGAACTGACTGCGTTATAGCCCCGCTGCTTGTTGAGAGTAAAAGTGATACGCGCTATCGCGTCTTTTGTTAAGGGGTCTGAAGACTTACTAAATATAGCGACAAAGTCGCTAAGTTGGCACCACTGGCAGCCGCACAGATGACTCCATTAACGTACCGCCACCTGCTGGCATAATGAGACAGCAAGGAAAAATCTGGAAACTAAATTTCATTTTCATTCTTGACTATTGTAGGGCACACACATCAATGAAAACTAAACACCTTTTGCTATAAGTTCAGTTAATTGTGTGTATGCTTTAAGCATCTACACCATTAAGTTCCTGTTTCTCTTTATTCTTTATTACTTACACAATTTTGTGCTATTTTCACCGTTTAAATTTTAATCTATTTTGCTATTTTTGCTCGTTCCGGCCATAACTTTTGCTATTTTTACTTTAAAAAATTTAAGCTTTTTCTTTTAATTTGTCCCATTGAAATGAATGGGAAACTTTCACAATTCTGCCAAACCTTGCTTGTTTTTGAAACTTTAACTACTACCCCTACTTTCGGCTAGAACAACCATTCAAACTTTAAAATGTTCACAAATTATTGGGCTATTCATGTATGATTCAGCTTTTTCATATCTTCTACCGTTTTCATCTTATCCCTCGTTACGTTTTGAGTTGCAAAACTGTGATTTTTCACAAAATCCATGCGTTGTTATGGTTGCTATGCTCTTGGCTTGAGGGAATGTCATGTTACAATAGATGTGCTAAATATAGTATTAATTTAAAATTACAATATTTACAGTTCATCACAATGCCTCTGTTAAATCACAGTATTTCTGCTATGTTGTATTACTTTTCTAAATCCTAGTGTTTCTGTAATGTTTAAGTATTTTTGGCTAAATGTATTTCTTTTCTGTTATCTTATACTATTTCCCCTAAATTCTTGTATTTTTTGAGAAGTTATCATGTTTCTGGTAAGTTACAATATTTCTGCTAAGTTCTGCTATACTATTGTATTTCTGCCAAGTATTATGTTTCCTCCAAGATATTGCAGTTTTACTAAGTTATTACATTTTCGCAAAGTTCTTTTCCTTCTACAAAGTTTTTACAATTTCTGCTACTTTTCGCATGCAGCTCCAGCTTTAAAGCATCCACACTGCATTTTCGCAGGAAATGCAAATTTTTCTAGTTTTAGTTAGTTTTGTGAACTTCATTACAGTTTTAGTTAATTTTTTTCCTTTTTTGTTTTTATTTTATTTCCGTTAACGCAAATGTTTTTCCACTTCTAGTTTTTGTTATTTCATTTGTTTTCTTTAATACTAATAACCTTGCTCTGCACACTGGGATAAACATAATCAACATTATCAACATTTTACTGCGTGTTATTTCATCATCTTATCGATTCAAATGCTCCATTTGCATGTGGTTTGGCACATTTACATTTGTCTAGAACTCCACTCTGTCTCTAAAGGTTTGAAGACTTTTCCATGTTTGGGGTCAACTTTTGAGAATTTGGAGCAGGAATAAGTGAAAGTTATGGTGTTATCACACCCTTTTGGGGCTTACCTTTCCCAGTTTTGAGTCCAATTCCTCCCTATTCTTTGCAAGTACCCCCTGTTGGTGGCGAGAAACTGTTGGTGTGGTCAAGTGGGTGCTGTAAAAACAAAAGCTCAGAACAGAACAGTCATCAGTCATGTACTTTATACAAAATTAACATATATTGAATTTCCTATTGATCCTCTGAGTGCAATGGTACATTTTAATTTAAATTTCTCAAAGCTAAGAACAATAATTTTTCTTTATTTGGCTCCTATTTTATGCAGCACCACCTCATGTCGCATGCCCCTGTCGGCTATGTCTCTACTTTTTCTAAATTATTGACTATTTCAATGAAAGGACCTAAAAGACGGGGACCAGTGTTTATCATTACATATCTCCATTTTGAGTGTGACAAGTCTATCATTCCCCTGTTATTCTTTTTTTTTTTTTTTTTAACCTCTATAAACGTTAATTGACTCTTTACAGTGGCCCGCAATGATTAATAATAAGATGTTCAGTCATGAGTGAAATCAAAGCTTTTCTTCACTTTAGCATTTAACATTCCCAACAATATAAATGATATAATTAATTAAAACACAGTTATTCAAACACAATGTTTCTTAATGCAAACATCAGTAACTCCAAATTTGGCAACTTAAGGGTTAAGTCTGCAATTCACACTCCTGTGAAGTTACAGCCTCCCCCCTTCGTCTCTATCATCCTTCTGTTCTTTGCCAAACAAAACAAAGCAAGACAAAACATCCACCCTTCTTTTACAGGCTGGGTGAATTGTTTGTGGACGTTTTTACTAACTCTAAAGTCAGTATCGTTTTTGTCTCAGTATCAGGTCAGTTAAAACTTTTAGTCGTCAGTCCATCACAGTCCATCACAGTCCATCACATGCATACTTTCACACACATTCATACCAGTTGTTGCTGATAATCGAGTCTCACGCGCAACTTATTCAAGCCTCCATCACCAGCAAGATGACGTCATCATTTTAAAGGAAAACACTTCCTTGTTTTTGGACTGGATTGACTCGCTGCAATCCTTTTAGGGTCAGGACTTCTCATGTGGTTCAATGTCCCATATAAGTGAATTTCTCCCAAACCCATTATAATCATGGAGAAAACACTTTGCGACTGCTTTCAAAAAGAATATTTTATAGCGCTTTAAAGTTCAATCTCTCAGGCCTCGATTAAAGAGCTGATATGTTAAATCAGGAGCTTACAAAATACCAAAACATCACCACCGGTGGACCACACCTCTCAGATGTTTTTCTTTCAGTGCACTGTAACAAGAACAAAAACAAACGTAACCAATAAACTACTCATGTAGTAACAAATACTGGGGCTCATTGCAAAACACGTCCAAGCATAAAACCATCTTTCTCTCTCTTAGAGAAAGAAAACAATCCAAACCTCACTGATAAAATCAACCTGGTGTTAAGCAAAACCCAAAAATCAACCAAAAGTTCACCAGAAAGTTTTTCTCCCTCGCGGGACAATACTGTGTAGGAGCACAGATACCGTAACTCCTTTTTGCAGTGACAAAAACATGTCAGACTTACTCGATTCAATAGAGGACACGGGCTGCACACAAATGTTTTGCTTCGGTAGAAACTTAAACAACTGAGTTAAATCAACACAACCTTCTCATATTCAGTAAACTTGTGCCTTTTGTGTTCATAACACTATTGAAACATGTTCAGATAGAGTCAGTTGGACTCTTGGAATATTGTAATCCTTCACAATTCTGTTATTTTATTTCAACACCATTCAACAACTTTTATCCAAATACTACTTGGTCACTTAAATACTACATGTGGTCTTCACATTGCATGTGGTTCAACAAAGTCTAGATCCTGGTTACCATAAAAATTGAAGGGGTCTACAACAACTACTATCCTCCTATCTTTATCCTGGTTACAGCAGGGCTGGGAAACAACCCTGAAGTGATAGGTTATCAGATAGAAACAAATAACCATTTACACTTACATTCATGTATAATTAAGCCATAAACAGACATCACGCACAGACATTGTTTTCATAACATAACCGCCTTAGACCTTGTCCCCCAAATCTACACAAACGCACTCTGGGTGACATGAAATGCATTTAACCAATAAACAATCAATGGCTTCTTGTTGTTGTAACAGATTCTGTATTCGCATGTTTGTGTGCAGCATTTGTTAGTGAAGCATTCTTCATTGCATCAGCGTGTGTGTATGCGTCATTTCTCACTCAATCAATGAGTGCATATGTGCTCATGTGTGTGTTTCTCTTCGTTCTGAGTCAGTGCATGTAGATGTGTGTGTTTGTGTTCATCACTTTCCTGTTCTGGTGTTCTGGGTAAACCGCAGCCTGAAGCGTGCCCTGGGATCCTGCCCCTCCTCCATCTCAGTCTGTTTGCATCCATTGATGCTGCTGCTCAAAGTTCTGTCCATACTGGTTCTGGCCCCAATTAAGGCAGTCCATTTCTCCAGTATCCTGCATCTTTTCCTCGTTCCGCTCCTCCTTAACTTGACCCTTTTGCTTCTGTAGCTCCTTCAGGGCTGGCTTCATGCTGCTGGCGTTTTTTCCGTCAGATTTGGTGACCTCCTGTTCCAGCGAGCTCCGGCCTGATTTCAAGTCCTGTGTCTGGGACTCCAAGCCTGACTGATGGGTTCGATTGTCAGCCAGCTCCTCCTGAGCCATGCTCAGTTTCTGCTCCGATGCCTTGAACTCCCACCGAGGGCAGAAACCTCAGAGTCTTTTCCGTACACGTCAGATTGAAGTCCATTGATGTTTTCCTTGCTTTGCTCCACGGCCTTTTGCGGCTCTGCTTTTCGGCTCTTCTCAGAGGTCAGCTCCTGGCCGAGCCCCGACACCTGTGCCTTCAGCTCATTTTCCTCTCGTGCTTTTGTCCATTCTGAGGTGCCTTCTGACCTCAGTTACTCCTTTTGTCTCTGGCACGCCCTTTTTGTTGCCCGATTATCCGTGTTGGTCTGTCACTGTCCTGCACAGTTTTAATGCAGAGTTGTTAAGGTCAGCGTTCCTTTGCTCGGCCTCATTTTTCATCTGGGCTCAGTGGGCATCTTGTCACAGCTCTGTCAGCTGAAGCTGTCTTTTTCCAAGTGGCAGGAGTGTGAAGAGTGTGTGAGAGGGGTGTGTCCGATCAGCCACAATGCTGGTGGCTTTGCGAATGCCTCGTTTTCCAAATTCAGGTTTTTATTTGTCACGTACACGGCCATACACAGTACGATATGCAGTTTAGACAACTGCTTGTGACCATATCGCCTGCGGGAAGAAGCTCCTCCTCAGTGTCTCTGTGTTGGTCTTCCGGGAGCAGAATCGCTTTCCTGACCTCAACAGAGAGAACAGTCTGTTGTTGGGATGGCTGAGGTCCTTCACGATCTTCCTGGCCTTGGTCCAGCACCGCCTGTTGTAGATTGAGTGCAGATGAGGGTGCTCAGAGCGGATGGTGGGCTCAGCTGATTGCACAACCCTCTGTAGAGCTCGTCTGTCCGGCCTGGTGCTGTTCCCGAACCAGACAGTAATGCAGCTGCTCAGGATGCTCTCAATAGTTCCTCTATAGAAGGTGAGCAGAATCGGTGGTGGGAGCCGGGCCTTTCTCAGTCCTCTCAGAAAGAAGAGACGCTGACGGAAATCTCCCCGTGTAGTGAAACGGGCCTTGGATTTAACGTTCTGGGTTTTTTCTTCTTTTCTTCTTTCTTTCACACGCCTGGTGGGCGGTGCCACCCGATCACAAGGGCTGGCAAGGCTTTCGGAGCCTGGGGAGCGGACACCCGCACAAAGGGTGGCCAGGCGGCCCGGTCCGGGTTTTTTCTTCTTTTCTTCTTTCTTTCACACGCCTGGTGGGCGGTGCCACCCGATCACAAGGGCTGGCAAGGCTTTCGGAGCCTGGGGAGCGGACACCCGCACAAAGGGTGGCCAGGCGGCCCGGTCCGGGTTTTTTCTTCTTTTCTTCTTTCTTTCACACGCCTGGTGGGCGGTGCCACCCGATCACAAGGGCTGGCAAGGCTTTCGGAGCCTGGGGAGCGGACACCCGCACAAAGGGTGGCCAGGCGGCCCGGTCCGGGTTTTTTCTTCTTTTCTTCTTTCTTTCACACGCCTGGTGGGCGGTGCCACCCGATCACAAGGGCTGGCAAGGCTTTCGGTGCCTGGGGAGCGGACACCCGCACAAAGGGTGGCCAGGCGGCCCGGTCCGGGTTTTTTCTTCTTTTCTTCTGTCTTTCACACGCCTGGTGGGCGGTGCCACCCGATCACAAGGGCTGGCAAGGCTTTCGGAGCCTGGGGAGCGGACACCCGCACAAAGGGTGGCCAGGCGGCCCGGTCCGGGTTTTTTCTTCTTTTCTTCTTTCTTTCACACGCCTGGTGGGCGGTGCCACCCGATCACAAGGGCTGGCAAGGCTTTCGGAGCCTGGGGAGCGGACACCCGCACAAAGGGTGGCCAGGCGGCCCGGTCCGGGTTTTTTCTTCTTTTCTTCTTTCTTTCACACGCCTGGTGGGCGGTGCCACCCGATCACAAGGGCTGGCAAGGCTTTCGGAGCCTGGGGAGCGGACACCCGCACAAAGGGTGGCCAGGCGGCCCGGTCCGGCTTTTTTCTTCTTTTCTTCTTTCTTTCACACGCCTGGTGGGCGGTGCCACCCGATCACAAGGGCTGGCAAGGCTTTCGGAGCCTGGGGAGCGGACACCCGCACAAAGGGTGGCCAGGCGGCCCGGTCCGGGTTTTTTCTTCTTTTCTTCTTTCTTTCACACGCCTGGTGGGCGGTGCCACCCGATCACAAGGGCTGGCAAGGCTTTCGGAGCCTGGGGAGCGGACACCCGCACAAAGGGTGGCCAGGCGGCCCGGTCCGGGTTTTTTCTTCTTTTCTTCTTTCTTTCACACGCCTGGTGGGCGGTGCCACCCGATCACAAGGGCTGGCAAGGCTTTCGGAGCCTGGGGAGCGGACACCCGCACAAAGGGTGGCCAGGCGGCCCGGTCCGGGTTTTTTCTTCTTTTCTTCTTTCTTTCACACGCCTGGTGGGCGGTGCCACCCGATCACAAGGGCTGGCAAGGCTTTCGGAGCCTGGGGAGCGGACACCCGCACAAAGGGTGGCCAGGCGGCCCGGTCCGGGTTTTTTCTTCTTTTCTTCTTTCTTTCACACGCCTGGTGGGCGGTGCCACCCGATCACAAGGGCTGGCAAGGCTTTCGGAGCCTGGGGAGCGGACACCCGCACAAAGGGTGGCCAGGCGGCCCGGTCCGGGTTTTTTCTTCTTTTCTTCTTTCTTTCACACGCCTGGTGGGCGGTGCCACCCGATCACAAGGGCTGGCAAGGCTTTCGGAGCCTGGGGAGCGGACACCCGCACAAAGGGTGGCCAGGCGGCCCGGTCCGGGTTTTTTCTTCTTTTCTTCTTTCTTTCACACGCCTGGTGGGCGGTGCCACCCGATCACAAGGGCTGGCAAGGCTTTCGGAGCCTGGGGAGCGGACACCCGCACAAAGGGTGGCCAGGCGGCCCGGTCCGGGTTTTTTCTTCTTTTCTTCTTTCTTTCACACGCCTGGTGGGCGGTGCCACCCGATCACAAGGGCTGGCAAGGCTTTCGGAGCCTGGGGAGCGGACACCCGCACAAAGGGTGGCCAGGCGGCCCGGTCCGGGTTTTTTCTTCTTTTCTTCTTTCTTTCACACGCCTGGTGGGCGGTGCCACCCGATCACAAGGGCTGGCAAGGCTTTCGGAGCCTGGGGAGCGGACACCCGCACAAAGGGTGGCCAGGCGGCCCGGTCCGGGTTTTTTCTTCTTTTCTTCTTTCTTTCACACGCCTGGTGGGCGGTGCCACCCGATCACAAGGGCTGGCAAGGCTTTCGGAGCCTGGGGAGCGGACACCCGCACAAAGGGTGGCCAGGCGGCCCGGTCCGGGTTTTTTCTTCTTTTCTTCTTTCTTTCACACGCCTGGTGGGCGGTGCCACCCGATCACAAGGGCTGGCAAGGCTTTCGGAGCCTGGGGAGCGGACACCCGCACAAAGGGTGGCCAGGCGGCCCGGTCCGGGTTTTTTCTTCTTTTCTTCTTTCTTTCACACGCCTGGTGGGCGGTGCCACCCGATCACAAGGGCTGGCAAGGCTTTCGGAGCCTGGGGAGCGGACACCCGCACAAAGGGTGGCCAGGCGGCCCGGTCCGGGTTTTTTCTTCTTTTCTTCTTTCTTTCACACGCCTGGTGGGCGGTGCCACCCGATCACAAGGGCTGGCAAGGCTTTCGGAGCCTGGGGAGCGGACACCCGCACAAAGGGTGGCCAGGCGGCCCGGTCCGGGTTTTTTCTTCTTTTCTTCTTTCTTTCACACGCCTGGTGGGCGGTGCCACCCGATCACAAGGGCTGGCAAGGCTTTCGGAGCCTGGGGAGCGGACACCCGCACAAAGGGTGGCCAGGCGGCCCGGTCCGGGTTTTTTCTTCTTTTCTTCTTTCTTTCACACGCCTGGTGGGCGGTGCCACCCGATCACAAGGGCTGGCAAGGCTTTCGGAGCCTGGGGAGCGGACACCCGCACAAAGGGTGGCCAGGCGGCCCGGTCCGGGTTTTTTCTTCTTTTCTTCTTTCTTTCACACGCCTGGTGGGCGGTGCCACCCGATCACAAGGGCTGGCAAGGCTTTCGGAGCCTGGGGAGCGGACACCCGCACAAAGGGTGGCCAGGCGGCCCGGTCCGGGTTTTTTCTTCTTTTCTTCTTTCTTTCACACGCCTGGTGGGCGGTGCCACCCGATCACAAGGGCTGGCAAGGCTTTCGGAGCCTGGGGAGCGGACACCCGCACAAAGGGTGGCCAGGCGGCCCGGTCCGGCTTTTTTCTTCTTTTCTTCTTTCTTTCACACGCCTGGTGGGCGGTGCCACCCGATCACAAGGGCTGGCAAGGCTTTCGGTGCCTGGGGAGCGGACACCCGCACAAAGGGTGGCCAGGCGGCCCGGTCCGGGTTTTTTCTTCTTTTCTTCTGTCTTTCACACGCCTGGTGGGCGGTGCCACCCGATCACAAGGGCTGGCAAGGCTTTCGGAGCCTGGGGAGCGGACACCCGCACAAAGGGTGGCCAGGCGGCCCGGTCCGGGTTTTTTCTTCTTTTCTTCTTTCTTTCACACGCCTGGTGGGCGGTGCCACCCGATCACAAGGGCTGGCAAGGCTTTCGGAGCCTGGGGAGCGGACACCCGCACAAAGGGTGGCCAGGCGGCCCGGTCCGGGTTTTTTCTTCTTTTCTTCTTTCTTTCACACGCCTGGTGGGCGGTGCCACCCGATCACAAGGGCTGGCAAGGCTTTCGGAGCCTGGGGAGCGGACACCCGCACAAAGGGTGGCCAGGCGGCCCGGTCCGGCTTTTTTCTTCTTTTCTTCTTTCTTTCACACGCCTGGTGGGCGGTGCCACCCGATCACAAGGGCTGGCAAGGCTTTCGGAGCCTGGGGAGCGGACACCCGCACAAAGGGTGGCCAGGCGGCCCGGTCCGGGTTTTTTCTTCTTTTCTTCTTTCTTTCACACGCCTGGTGGGCGGTGCCACCCGATCACAAGGGCTGGCAAGGCTTTCGGAGCCTGGGGAGCGGACACCCGCACAAAGGGTGGCCAGGCGGCCCGGTCCGGGTTTTTTCTTCTTTTCTTCTTTCTTTCACACGCCTGGTGGGCGGTGCCACCCGATCACAAGGGCTGGCAAGGCTTTCGGAGCCTGGGGAGCGGACACCCGCACAAAGGGTGGCCAGGCGGCCCGGTCCGGGTTTTTTCTTCTTTTCTTCTTTCTTTCACACGCCTGGTGGGCGGTGCCACCCGATCACAAGGGCTGGCAAGGCTTTCGGAGCCTGGGGAGCGGACACCCGCACAAAGGGTGGCCAGGCGGCCCGGTCCGGGTTTTTTCTTCTTTTCTTCTTTCTTTCACACGCCTGGTGGGCGGTGCCACCCGATCACAAGGGCTGGCAAGGCTTTCGGAGCCTGGGGAGCGGACACCCGCACAAAGGGTGGCCAGGCGGCCCGGTCCGGGTTTTTTCTTCTTTTCTTCTTTCTTTCACACGCCTGGTGGGCGGTGCCACCCGATCACAAGGGCTGGCAAGGCTTTCGGAGCCTGGGGAGCGGACACCCGCACAAAGGGTGGCCAGGCGGCCCGGTCCGGGTTTTTTCTTCTTTTCTTCTTTCTTTCACACGCCTGGTGGGCGGTGCCACCCGATCACAAGGGCTGGCAAGGCTTTCGGAGCCTGGGGAGCGGACACCCGCACAAAGGGTGGCCAGGCGGCCCGGTCCGGGTTTTTTCTTCTTTTCTTCTTTCTTTCACACGCCTGGTGGGCGGTGCCACCCGATCACAAGGGCTGGCAAGGCTTTCGGAGCCTGGGGAGCGGACACCCGCACAAAGGGTGGCCAGGCGGCCCGGTCCGGGTTTTTTCTTCTTTTCTTCTTTCTTTCACACGCCTGGTGGGCGGTGCCACCCGATCACAAGGGCTGGCAAGGCTTTCGGAGCCTGGGGAGCGGACACCCGCACAAAGGGTGGCCAGGCGGCCCGGTCCGGGTTTTTTCTTCTTTTCTTCTTTCTTTCACACGCCTGGTGGGCGGTGCCACCCGATCACAAGGGCTGGCAAGGCTTTCGGAGCCTGGGGAGCGGACACCCGCACAAAGGGTGGCCAGGCGGCCCGGTCCGGGTTTTTTCTTCTTTTCTTCTTTCTTTCACACGCCTGGTGGGCGGTGCCACCCGATCACAAGGGCTGGCAAGGCTTTCGGAGCCTGGGGAGCGGACACCCGCACAAAGGGTGGCCAGGCGGCCCGGTCCGGGTTTTTTCTTCTTTTCTTCTTTCTTTCACACGCCTGGTGGGCGGTGCCACCCGATCACAAGGGCTGGCAAGGCTTTCGGAGCCTGGGGAGCGGACACCCGCACAAAGGGTGGCCAGGCGGCCCGGTCCGGGTTTTTTCTTCTTTTCTTCTTTCTTTCACACGCCTGGTGGGCGGTGCCACCCGATCACAAGGGCTGGCAAGGCTTTCGGAGCCTGGGGAGCGGACACCCGCACAAAGGGTGGCCAGGCGGCCCGGTCCGGGTTTTTTCTTCTTTTCTTCTTTCTTTCACACGCCTGGTGGGCGGTGCCACCCGATCACAAGGGCTGGCAAGGCTTTCGGAGCCTGGGGAGCGGACACCCGCACAAAGGGTGGCCAGGCGGCCCGGTCCGGGTTTTTTCTTCTTTTCTTCTTTCTTTCACACGCCTGGTGGGCGGTGCCACCCGATCACAAGGGCTGGCAAGGCTTTCGGAGCCTGGGGAGCGGACACCCGCACAAAGGGTGGCCAGGCGGCCCGGTCCGGGTTTTTTCTTCTTTTCTTCTTTCTTTCACACGCCTGGTGGGCGGTGCCACCCGATCACAAGGGCTGGCAAGGCTTTCGGAGCCTGGGGAGCGGACACCCGCACAAAGGGTGGCCAGGCGGCCCGGTCCGGGTTTTTTCTTCTTTTCTTCTTTCTTTCACACGCCTGGTGGGCGGTGCCACCCGATCACAAGGGCTGGCAAGGCTTTCGGAGCCTGGGGAGCGGACACCCGCACAAAGGGTGGCCAGGCGGCCCGGTCCGGGTTTTTTCTTCTTTTCTTCTTTCTTTCACACGCCTGGTGGGCGGTGCCACCCGATCACAAGGGCTGGCAAGGCTTTCGGAGCCTGGGGAGCGGACACCCGCACAAAGGGTGGCCAGGCGGCCCGGTCCGGCTTTTTTCTTCTTTTCTTCTTTCTTTCACACGCCTGGTGGGCGGTGCCACCCGATCACAAGGGCTGGCAAGGCTTTCGGAGCCTGGGGAGCGGACACCCGCACAAAGGGTGGCCAGGCGGCCCGGTCCGGGTTTTTTCTTCTTTTCTTCTTTCTTTCACACGCCTGGTGGGCGGTGCCACCCGATCACAAGGGCTGGCAAGGCTTTCGGAGCCTGGGGAGCGGACACCCGCAGAAAGGGTGGCCAGGCGGCCCGGTCCGGGTTTTTTCTTCTTTTCTTCTTTCTTTCACACGCCTGGTGGGCGGTGCCACCCGATCACAAGGGCTGGCAAGGCTTTCGGAGCCTGGGGAGCGGACACCCGCACAAAGGGTGGCCAGGCGGCCCGGTCCGGGTTTTTTCTTCTTTTCTTCTTTCTTTCACACGCCTGGTGGGCGGTGCCACCCGATCACAAGGGCTGGCAAGGCTTTCGGAGCCTGGGGAGCGGACACCCGCAGAAAGGGTGGCCAGGCGGCCCGGTCCGGGTTTTTTCTTCTTTTCTTCTTTCTTTCACACGCCTGGTGGGCGGTGCCACCCGATCACAAGGGCTGGCAAGGCTTTCGGAGCCTGGGGAGCGGACACCCGCAGAAAGGGTGGCCAGGCGGCCCGTCCGGGTTTTTTCTTCTTTTCTTCTTTCTTTCACACGCCTGGTGGGCGGTGCCACCCGATCACAAGGGCTGGCAAGGCTTTCGGTGCCTGGGGAGCGGACACCCGCACAAAGGGTGGCCAGGCGGCCCGGTCCGGGTTTTTTCTTCTTTTCTTCTTTCTTTCACACGCCTGGTGGGCGGTGCCACCCGATCACAAGGGCTGGCAAGGCTTTCGGTGCCTGGGGAGCGGACACCCGCACAAAGGGTGGCCAGGCGGCCCGGTCCGGGTTTTTTCTTCTTTTCTTCTTTCTTTCACACGCCTGGTGGGCGGTGCCACCCGATCACAAGGGCTGGCAAGGCTTTCGGAGCCTGGGGAGCGGACACCCGCACAAAGGGTGGCCAGGCGGCCCGGTCCGGGTTTTTTCTTCTTTTCTTCTTTCTTTCACACGCCTGGTGGGCGGTGCCACCCGATCACAAGGGCTGGCAAGGCTTTCGGAGCCTGGGGAGCGGACACCCGCACAAAGGGTGGCCAGGCGGCCCGGTCCGGGTTTTTTCTTCTTTTCTTCTTTCTTTCACACGCCTGGTGGGCGGTGCCACCCGATCACAAGGGCTGGCAAGGCTTTCGGAGCCTGGGGAGCGGACACCCGCACAAAGGGTGGCCAGGCGGCCCGGTCCGGCTTTTTTCTTCTTTTCTTCTTTCTTTCACACGCCTGGTGGGCGGTGCCACCCGATCACAAGGGCTGGCAAGGCTTTCGGAGCCTGGGGAGCGGACACCCGCACAAAGGGTGGCCAGGCGGCCCGGTCCGGGTTTTTTCTTCTTTTCTTCTTTCTTTCACACGCCTGGTGGGCGGTGCCACCCGATCACAAGGGCTGGCAAGGCTTTCGGAGCCTGGGGAGCGGACACCCGCACAAAGGGTGGCCAGGCGGCCCGGTCCGGGTTTTTTCTTCTTTTCTTCTTTCTTTCACACGCCTGGTGGGCGGTGCCACCCGATCACAAGGGCTGGCAAGGCTTTCGGAGCCTGGGGAGCGGACACCCGCACAAAGGGTGGCCAGGCGGCCCGGTCCGGGTTTTTTCTTCTTTTCTTCTTTCTTTCACACGCCTGGTGGGCGGTGCCACCCGATCACAAGGGCTGGCAAGGCTTTCGGAGCCTGGGGAGCGGACACCCGCACAAAGGGTGGCCAGGCGGCCCGGTCCGGGTTTTTTCTTCTTTTCTTCTTTCTTTCACACGCCTGGTGGGCGGTGCCACCCGATCACAAGGGCTGGCAAGGCTTTCGGAGCCTGGGGAGCGGACACCCGCACAAAGGGTGGCCAGGCGGCCCGGTCCGGGTTTTTTCTTCTTTTCTTCTTTCTTTCACACGCCTGGTGGGCGGTGCCACCCGATCACAAGGGCTGGCAAGGCTTTCGGAGCCTGGGGAGCGGACACCCGCACAAAGGGTGGCCAGGCGGCCCGGTCCGGGTTTTTTCTTCTTTTCTTCTTTCTTTCACACGCCTGGTGGGCGGTGCCACCCGATCACAAGGGCTGGCAAGGCTTTCGGAGCCTGGGGAGCGGACACCCGCACAAAGGGTGGCCAGGCGGCCCGGTCCGGGTTTTTTCTTCTTTTCTTCTTTCTTTCACACGCCTGGTGGGCGGTGCCACCCGATCACAAGGGCTGGCAAGGCTTTCGGTGCCTGGGGAGCGGACACCCGCACAAAGGGTGGCCAGGCGGCCCGGTCCGGGTTTTTTCTTCTTTTCTTCTTTCTTTCACACGCCTGGTGGGCGGTGCCACCCGATCACAAGGGCTGGCAAGGCTTTCGGAGCCTGGGGAGCGGACACCCGCACAAAGGGTGGCCAGGCGGCCCGGTCCGGGTTTTTTCTTCTTTTCTTCTTTCTTTCACACGCCTGGTGGGCGGTGCCACCCGATCACAAGGGCTGGCAAGGCTTTCGGAGCCTGGGGAGCGGACACCCGCAGAAAGGGTGGCCAGGCGGCCCGGTCCGGGTTTTTTCTTCTTTTCTTCTTTCTTTCACACGCCTGGTGGGCGGTGCCACCCGATCACAAGGGCTGGCAAGGCTTTCGGTGCCTGGGGAGCGGACACCCGCACAAAGGGTGGCCAGGCGGCCCGGTCCGGGTTTTTTCTTCTTTTCTTCTTTCTTTCACACGCCTGGTGGGCGGTGCCACCCGATCACAAGGGCTGGCAAGGCTTTCGGTGCCTGGGGAGCGGACACCCGCACAAAGGGTGGCCAGGCGGCCCGGTCCGGGTTTTTTCTTCTTTTCTTCTTTCTTTCACACGCCTGGTGGGCGGTGCCACCCGATCACAAGGGCTGGCAAGGCTTTCGGAGCCTGGGGAGCGGACACCCGCACAAAGGGTGGCCAGGCGGCCCGGTCCGGGTTTTTTCTTCTTTTCTTCTTTCTTTCACACGCCTGGTGGGCGGTGCCACCCGATCACAAGGGCTGGCAAGGCTTTCGGAGCCTGGGGAGCGGACACCCGCACAAAGGGTGGCCAGGCGGCCCGGTCCGGGTTTTTTCTTCTTTTCTTCTTTCTTTCACACGCCTGGTGGGCGGTGCCACCCGATCACAAGGGCTGGCAAGGCTTTCGGAGCCTGGGGAGCGGACACCCGCACAAAGGGTGGCCAGGCGGCCCGGTCCGGGTTTTTTCTTCTTTTCTTCTTTCTTTCACACGCCTGGTGGGCGGTGCCACCCGATCACAAGGGCTGGCAAGGCTTTCGGAGCCTGGGGAGCGGACACCCGCACAAAGGGTGGCCAGGCGGCCGGTCCGGGTTTTTTCTTCTTTTCTTCTTTCTTTCACACGCCTGGTGGGCGGTGCCACCCGATCACAAGGGCTGGCAAGGCTTTCGGAGCCTGGGGAGCGGACACCCGCACAAAGGGTGGCCAGGCGGCCCGGTCCGGGTTTTTTCTTCTTTTCTCCTTTCTTTCACACGCCTGGTGGGCGGTGCCACCCGATCACAAGGGCTGGCAAGGCTTTCGGAGCCTGGGGAGCGGACACCCGCACAAAGGGTGGCCAGGCGGCCCGGTCCGGGCTTTTTTCTTCTTTTCTTCTTTCTTTCACACGCCTGGTGGGCGGTGCCACCCGATCACAAGGCCTGGCAAGGCTTTCGGAGCCTGGGGAGCGGACACCCGCACAAAGGGTGGCCAGGCGGCCCGGTCCGGGTTTTTTCTTCTTTTCTTCTTTCTTTCACACGCCTGGTGGGCGGTGCCACCCGATCACAAGGGCTGGCAAGGCTTTCGGAGCCTGGGGAGCGGACACCCGCACAAAGGGTGGCCAGGCGGCCCGGTCCGGGTTTTTTCTTCTTTTCTTCTTTCTTTCACACGCCTGGTGGGCGGTGCCACCCGATCACAAGGGCTGGCAAGGCTTTCGGAGCCTGGGGAGCGGACACCCGCACAAAGGGTGGCCAGGCGGCCCGGTCCGGGTTTTTTCTTCTTTTCTTCTTTCTTTCACACGCCTGGTGGGCGGTGCCACCCGATCACAAGGGCTGGCAAGGCTTTCGGTGCCTGGGGAGCGGACACCCGCACAAAGGGTGGCCAGGCGGCCCGGTCCGGTTTTTTCTTCTTTTCTTCTTTCTTTCACACGCCTGGTGGGCGGTGCCACCCGATCACAAGGGCTGGCAAGGCTTTCGGAGCCTGGGGAGCGGACACCCGCACAAAGGGTGGCCAGGCGGCCCGGTCCGGGTTTTTTCTTCTTTTCTTCTTTCTTTCACACGCCTGGTGGGCGGTGCCACCCGATCACAAGGGCTGGCAAGGCTTTCGGTGCCTGGGGAGCGGACACCCGCACAAAGGGTGGCCAGGCGGCCCGGTCCGGGTTTTTTCTTCTTTTCTTCTTTCTTTCACACGCCTGGTGGGCGGTGCCACCCGATCACAAGGGCTGGCAAGGCTTTCGGTGCCTGGGGAGCGGACACCCGCACAAAGGGTGGCCAGGCGGCCCGGTCCGGGTTTTTTCTTCTTTTCTTCTTTCTTTCACACGCCTGGTGGGCGGTGCCACCCGATCACAAGGGCTGGCAAGGCTTTCGGAAGCCTGGGGAGCGGACACCCGCACAAAGGGTGGCCAGGCGGCCCGGTCCGGGTTTTTTCTTCTTTTCTTCTTTCTTTCACACGCCTGGTGGGCGGTGCCACCCGATCACAAGGGCTGGCAAGGCTTTCGGAGCCTGGGGAGCGGACACCCGCACAAAGGGTGGCCAGGCGGCCCGGTCCGGGTTTTTTCTTCTTTTCTTCTTTCTTTCACACGCCTGGTGGGCGGTGCCACCCGATCACAAGGGCTGGCAAGGCTTTCGGAGCCTGGGGAGCGGACACCCGCACAAAGGGTGGCCAGGCGGCCCGGTCCGGGTTTTTTCTTCTTTTCTTCTTTCTTTCACACGCCTGGTGGGCGGTGCCACCCGATCACAAGGGCTGGCAAGGCTTTCGGAGCCTGGGGAGCGGACACCCGCACAAAGGGTGGCCAGGCGGCCCGGTCCGGGTTTTTTCTTCTTTTCTTCTTTCTTTCACACGCCTGGTGGGCGGTGCCACCCGATCACAAGGGCTGGCAAGGCTTTCGGTGCCTGGGGAGCGGACACCCGCACAAAGGGTGGCCAGGCGGCCCGGTCCGGGTTTTTTCTTCTTTTCTTCTTTCTTTCACACGCCTGGTGGGCGGTGCCACCCGATCACAAGGGCTGGCAAGGCTTTCGGAGCCTGGGGAGCGGACACCCGCACAAAGGGTGGCCAGGCGGCCCGGTCCGGGTTTTTTCTTCTTTTCTTCTTTCTTTCACACGCCTGGTGGGCGGTGCCACCCGATCACAAGGGCTGGCAAGGCTTTCGGTGCCTGGGGAGCGGACACCCGCACAAAGGGTGGCCTGGCGGCCCGGTCCGGGTTTTTTCTTCTTTTCTTCTTTCTTTCACACGCCTGGTGGGCGGTGCCACCCGATCACAAGGGCTGGCAAGGCTTTCGGTGCCTGGGGAGCGGACACCCGCACAAAGGGTGGCCAGGCGGCCCGGTCCGGGTTTTTTCTTCTTTTCTTCTTTCTTTCACACGCCTGGTGGGCGGTGCCACCCGATCACAAGGGCTGGCAAGGCTTTCGAAGCCTGGGGAGCGGACACCCGCACAAAGGGTGGCCAGGCGGCCCGGTCCGGGTTTTTTCTTCTTTTCTTCTTTCTTTCACACGCCTGGTGGGCGGTGCCACCCGATCACAAGGGCTGGCAAGGCTTTCGGAGCCTGGGGAGCGGACACCCGCACAAAGGGTGGCCAGGCGGCCCGGTCCGGGCTTTTTTCTTCTTTTCTTCTTTCTTTCACACGCCTGGTGGGCGGTGCCACCCGATCACAAGGGCTGGCAAGGCTTTCGGTGCCTGGGGAGCGGACACCCGCACAAAGGGTGGCCAGGCGGCCCGGTCCGGGTTTTTTCTTCTTTTCTTCTTTCTTTCACACGCCTGGTGGGCGGTGCCACCCGATCACAAGGGCTGGCAAGGCTTTCGGTGCCTGGGGAGCGGACACCCGCACAAAGGGTGGCCAGGCGGCCCGGTCCGGGTTTTTTCTTCTTTTCTTCTTTCTTTCACACGCCTGGTGGGCGGTGCCACCCGATCACAAGGGCTGGCAAGGCTTTCGGAGCCTGGGGAGCGGACACCCGCACAAAGGGTGGCCAGGCGGCCCGGTCCGGGTTTTTTCTTCTTTTCTTCTTTCTTTCACACGCCTGGTGGGCGGTGCCACCCGATCACAAGGGCTGGCAAGGCTTTCGGAGCCTGGGGAGCGGACACCCGCACAAAGGGTGGCCAGGCGGCCCGGTCCGGGTTTTTTCTTCTTTTCTTCTTTCTTTCACACGCCTGGTGGGCGGTGCCACCCGATCACAAGGGCTGGCAAGGCTTTCGGTGCCTGGGGAGCGGACACCCGCACAAAGGGTGGCCAGGCGGCCCGGTCCGGGTTTTTTCTTCTTTTCTTCTTTCTTTCACACGCCTGGTGGGCGGTGCCACCCGATCACAAGGGCTGGCAAGGCTTTCGGTGCCTGGGGAGCGGACACCCGCACAAAGGGTGGCCAGGCGGCCCGGTCCGGGTTTTTTCTTCTTTTCTTCTTTCTTTCACACGCCTGGTGGGCGGTGCCACCCGATCACAAGGGCTGGCAAGGCTTTCGGAGCCTGGGGAGCGGACACCCGCACAAAGGGTGGCCAGGCGGCCCGGTCCGGGTTTTTTCTTCTTTTCTTCTTTCTTTCACACGCCTGGTGGGCGGTGCCACCCGATCACAAGGGCTGGCAAGGCTTTCGGAGCCTGGGGAGCGGACACCCGCACAAAGGGTGGCCAGGCGGCCCGGTCCGGGTTTTTTCTTCTTTTCTTCTTTCTTTCACACGCCTGGTGGGCGGTGCCACCCGATCACAAGGGCTGGCAAGGCTTTCGGAGCCTGGGGAGCGGACACCCGCACAAAGGGTGGCCAGGCGGCCCGGTCCGGGTTTTTTCTTCTTTTCTTCTTTCTTTCACACGCCTGGTGGGCGGTGCCACCCGATCACAAGGGCTGGCAAGGCTTTCGGAGCCTGGGGAGCGGACACCCGCACAAAGGGTGGCCAGGCGGCCCGGTCCGGGTTTTTTCTTCTTTTCTTCTTTCTTTCACACGCCTGGTGGGCGGTGCCACCCGATCACAAGGGCTGGCAAGGCTTTCGGAGCCTGGGGAGCGGACACCCGCACAAAGGGTGGCCAGGCGGCCCGGTCCGGGTTTTTTCTTCTTTTCTTCTTTCTTTCACACGCCTGGTGGGCGGTGCCACCCGATCACAAGGGCTGGCAAGGCTTTCGGAGCCTGGGGAGCGGACACCCGCACAAAGGGTGGCCAGGCGGCCCGGTCCGGGTTTTTTCTTCTTTTCTTCTTTCTTTCACACGCCTGGTGGGCGGTGCCACCCGATCACAAGGGCTGGCAAGGCTTTCGGAGCCTGGGGAGCGGACACCCGCACAAAGGGTGGCCAGGCGGCCCGGTCCGGGTTTTTTCTTCTTTTCTTCTTTCTTTCACACGCCTGGTGGCGGTGCCACCCGATCACAAGGGCTGGCAAGGCTTTCGGAGCCTGGGGAGCGGACACCCGCACAAAGGGTGGCCAGGCGGCCCGGTCCGGGTTTTTTCTTCTTTTCTTCTTTCTTTCACACGCCTGGTGGGCGGTGCCACCCGATCACAAGGGCTGGCAAGGCTTTCGGAGCCTGGGGAGCGGACACCCGCACAAAGGGTGGCCAGGCGGCCCGGTCCGGGTTTTTTCTTCTTTTCTTCTTTCTTTCACACGCCTGGTGGGCGGTGCCACCCGATCACAAGGGCTGGCAAGGCTTTCGGAGCCTGGGGAGCGGACACCCGCACAAAGGGTGGCCAGGCGGCCCGGTCCGGGTTTTTTCTTCTTTTCTTCTTTCTTTCACACGCCTGGTGGGCGGTGCCACCCGATCACAAGGGCTGGCAAGGCTTTCGGAGCCTGGGGAGCGGACACCCGCACAAAGGGTGGCCAGGCGGCCCGGTCCGGGTTTTTTCTTCTTTTCTTCTTTCTTTCACACGCCTGGTGGGCGGTGCCACCCGATCACAAGGGCTGGCAAGGCTTTCGGAGCCTGGGGAGCGGACACCCGCACAAAGGGTGGCCAGGCGGCCCGGTCCGGGTTTTTTCTTCTTTTCTTCTTTCTTTCACACGCCTGGTGGGCGGTGCCACCCGATCACAAGGGCTGGCAAGGCTTTCGGAGCCTGGGGAGCGGACACCCGCACAAAGGGTGGCCAGGCGGCCCGGTCCGGGTTTTTTCTTCTTTTCTTCTTTCTTTCACACGCCTGGTGGGCGGTGCCACCCGATCACAAGGGCTGGCAAGGCTTTCGGAGCCTGGGGAGCGGACACCCGCACAAAGGGTGGCCAGGCGGCCCGGTCCGGGTTTTTTCTTCTTTTCTTCTTTCTTTCACACGCCTGGTGGGCGGTGCCACCCGATCACAAGGGCTGGCAAGGCTTTCGGAGCCTGGGGAGCGGACACCCGCACAAAGGGTGGCCAGGCGGCCCGGTCCGGGTTTTTTCTTCTTTTCTTCTTTCTTTCACACGCCTGGTGGGCGGTGCCACCCGATCACAAGGGCTGGCAAGGCTTTCGGAGCCTGGGGAGCGGACACCCGCACAAAGGGTGGCCAGGCGGCCCGGTCCGGGTTTTTTCTTCTTTTCTTCTTTCTTTCACACGCCTGGTGGGCGGTGCCACCCGATCACAAGGGCTGGCAAGGCTTTCGGAGCCTGGGGAGCGGACACCCGCACAAAGGGTGGCCAGGCGGCCCGGTCCGGGTTTTTTCTTCTTTTCTTCTTTCTTTCACACGCCTGGTGGGCGGTGCCACCCGATCACAAGGCTGGCAAGGCTTTCGGAGCCTGGGGAGCGGACACCCGCACAAAGGGTGGCCAGGCGGCCCGGTCCGGGTTTTTTCTTCTTTTCTTCTTTCTTTCACACGCCTGGTGGGCGGTGCCACCCGATCACAAGGGCTGGCAAGGCTTTCGGAGCCTGGGGAGCGGACACCCGCACAAAGGGTGGCCAGGCGGCCCGGTCCGGGTTTTTTCTTCTTTTCTTCTTTCTTTCACACGCCTGGTGGGCGGTGCCACCCGATCACAAGGGCTGGCAAGGCTTTCGGAGCCTGGGGAGCGGACACCCGCACAAAGGGTGGCCAGGCGGCCTCGGGTTTTTTCTTCTTTTCTTCTTTCTTTCACACGCCTGGTGGGCGGTGCCACCCGATCACAAGGGCTGGCAAGGCTTTCGGAGCCTGGGGAGCGGACACCCGCACAAAGGGTGGCCAGGCGGCCCGGTCCGGGTTTTTTCTTCTTTTCTTCTTTCTTTCACACGCCTGGTGGGCGGTGCCACCCGATCACAAGGGCTGGCAAGGCTTTCGGAGCCTGGGGAGCGGACACCCGCACAAAGGGTGGCCAGGCGGCCCGGTCCGGGGTTTTTCTTCTTTTCTTCTTTCTTTCACACGCCTGGTGGGCGGTGCCACCCGATCACAAGGGCTGGCAAG